>NC_086002.1:3622500-3692500 GCF_030014385.1 Trichomycterus rosablanca | reverse complement strand
TGTGTGTGTGTGTGTGTACCTCTATAGTTTGGTGTGTGTTGTGTTTGTAGGCTGTGTGTGTGTGTGAGTGTGTGTGTGTGTGTGTGTGTGTGTGTGTACCTCTATAGTTTGGTGTGTGTTGTGTTTGTAGGCCGTGTGTGTGTGTGAGTGTGTGTGTACCTCTATAGTTTGGTGTGTGTTGTGTTTGTAGGCTGTGTGTGTGTGTGAGTGTGTGTGTACCTCTATAGTTTGGTGTGTGTTGTGTTTGTAGGCTGTGTGTGTGTGTGTGTGTGTGTGTACCTCTATAGTTTGGTGTGTGTTGTGTTTGTAGGCTGTGTGTGTGTGTGTGTGTGTGTGTACCTCTATAGTTTGGTGTGTGTTGTGTTTGTAGGCTGTGTGTGTGTGTGTGTGTGTGTGTACCTCTATAGTTTGGTGTGTGTTGTGTTTGTAGGCTGTGTATGTGTGTGTGTGTGTGTGTGTGTGTGTGTGTGTGTGTGTACCTCTATAGTTTGGTGTGTGTTGTGTTTGTAGGCTGTGTATGTGTGTGTGTGTGTGTGTGTGTGTACCTCTATAGTTTGGTGTGTGTTGTGTTTGTAGGCTGTGTATGTGTGTGTGTGTGTGTGTGTGTGTGTGTGTGTGTGTACCTCTATAGTTTGGTGTGTGTTGTGTTTGTAGGCTGTGTATGTGTGTGTGTGTGTGTGTGTGTGTACCTCTATAGTTTGGTGTGTGTTGTGTTTGTAGGCTGTGTATGTGTATGTGTGTGTGTGTGTGTGTGTGTGTGTGTGTGTACCTCTATAGTTTGGTGTGTGTTATGTTTGTAGGCTGTGTAGAGTGGAAACTGGATCTGAAAGATCTTGGCTGCACACAGCAGAAGTTTCTCCCTCTCCTCTGTGCTCCAGGAGCCGAAGGGGTCGAGGCCGCACCCCTCCGCCGCCCCATCGCCGTCACTCGGCCGCGACTCCTCCTTCTGGTTCTGGGCCGAACCCTCCGCGTCCCTCCCTCCGTCCTCTTCCTCGGCGGAGTCTCTCTCCACGTTGACCGGCTCCTCTTCGTTGGGAGAAGGCTGAGGGCGGGCGGACCTCCATTCAGACTCTGCTCCTTCGCCTCCTTCGTTGCCATGGGGACTGCAGAGGCGGTCCCTCAGGCTGGTCACCTGGACGATGACCAGGTTAATGAGGCCGTAGACCAGCTGGTTAAATAATTCGAGGTGCTTGTACTCTTTGAAGCAGCACAGACATTGCCTGTAACACACACACACACACACACACACACACACACACACACACACACAGACAGGAGACGTCAACAAACTGGCCAGAGTGGGCCAGACTCGACCTTACCGGCAATCCATCTCAGGTTTTCTATCACCAACACCCCTCCCCCAGATATGGCCAACTGTGCCTGTGCTGACGCCCGGCCGGCTGGTAGCACAGCTGAGATTCGAACCCTGAACTCCCAGAGTTTGAATCTCAGCTCTGCTACCGGTCGGCTGGGCGCCCCCTAGCAGGCAGAATTGGCACTGGCCTCTAGTCTGCTGGCCGGGAAAGACCAAACTAATAAGTGGGCGGGGTCTTCGATGCTGCTTTGATGTAAGGACCCTGGGTAGCAGCCCGAGGCGCCTGTACAGAAGTGGAGAAGCATGTGCGAATAAGAAGGGGGTCGAGGGACTGCACACACGTCAAAGGTAGCGTAGGAAGGGCGAATATACCCTCCTCGGACGTGACTGGGATCCCCGGCAGCGGAAGACAACAATTGGGAGAAAAAGGGAGGAAACGCATGAATAAAAATGGAAAAAAAAGAATAATTTACCGCCATACAACCCGAGCGCCGTATAACACGGATGATTTTATTGAAATGAAAATCAAAACAAAATGTAAAAGCGCAGCAGGAACAGTGGCTACATCACTCCGGGTCAGCACAGGAAGGATGGACACTGTACAGCCAGCATAAATAAATAAACCGTACGTAATAATAAATAAAAGCAGGAATCTGACCTCTGTGTCCACGTGCCGATGTAGCTGAAGACTCTTAAGGCATGCTCCTTCTTCAACTGCAGCCCGTCCGAACCGTCTGCATCCGAGACTGAAGAGAAACAAACGATACAGATCAGACACGTATAAACTACACACACGTGCAGCACACGGCGTCAAGTACGGCGACTACAACCACGCCTTTAATACGGTGCAGCAGCACCAACAGACTCCACTCGTCTGGGAAAGCTTTTCAAACGTCTCTGGGAATTCACATCTCCCAACTTGGGAGCAACTCGGCGTTCGCTCGGCGATCGAAACTCGGCTCTCAATCGCCACGTGCGAACTATTCAACAACTCGATCCGAGCGACGAGAGATTTCTAGCTTCCCAGATATCTGGATCCGAGCTGCCCGACTGGCAATGAGTGCGGTGTCGAACAGCCAATGAGAACGCAAGATGCATAATATAGTTTATATCAGAATACATCAGCACACACACAAGTTTGGCAGTATTTTTACTGTATTTAACACCCACGCTGCATTGCAAAAAGTATTTATTAACCTCCAACTCACTATAGACTCACTCCTTGATTTTACGCTGCACATCGGCGCACTAACTTTGATCGCTCGCTACTTGTTGACGTGCATTTTTGGACGTGGTATCATTAAACCCCTCGTCACTTCTCGCGTGTGTTTTCATGGCCAAACGTAGTTTGTGAGACCAGAGAAGCTCGCCTGCGATTCCAGTTGGTGATAGATGGTGTAGTGTGTGACCCCCTGTCACCGATCAGTCGTGTAGTGTGAAAGACACACCGACCTGAAAGACTCCCGATCACAAGAGATCCAGTCGTGTAGTGTGAACTGTACAGCGACACGACCACTTGGAATGTCGTGTAGAGTGAACTTGGGATTAGTCGTATCCATATAATGACTGATGGCTGCTTGCACAACCCCCGATCTGACAGACACGTGTCTAATCTCTGGCAGCTTATCACCTGCCAGTGTTGTGTTGTTGAAGTAAGAACCAGACAAGAACTAACTAGATGTTCTTGATAACGAGAGCAGTTCTATATCTCCAGAATCACACAGCCATTAAAAAGTAGTAACTGGTTACACAAGATTCATCAGATCACGTTTTTAATACCAAACACAGTGGTGGACAATGTTGTATCTGCAATTCACCTCACTTGCACGTCTTTGTACTGTAGGAGGAAACCGGAGCTCCCAGAAGAAACCCACACAGACACGGGGAGAACATGCAAACTGCACACAAAAAGGACCTGGATCACCCCACCTGGAAATTGAACCCAGGACCTTCTTGCTGTGAGGCGACAGTGCTACCCACCGAGCCACCATGAAACCAATAAAACTAAATGAATCGAACACTGTTACCAGATGCACCGATCTTCTGTTGGTGTGTACCAGATGCCACGGCCTTCATTTCCTCTGGCATCAAAAAGTCTGTGATAATATTCTAATTATTAGATGTTTAACTAATTTAACTAATGACAGAATCATGCAGGGTCACCAAACGCCCCCGGCCCCCCTCCAAACACACACACACACACACACACACACACACACACACACACACACACACACAGTTTATTCGATATCACACAAGACTTAACACACTAATGTAGTGCTTCAACCAACAATGTTCCTTGTGCCAGTTTTGAAGCCTGTTATGTAATACAGACCAGATTTATTTATTTCAGACACTTCAGCAACAACAACCACCAAGCCCCGAAAGACGGTTCCCATGGAAACAGGGGAGGTGCTCGACTTTGGAAGGCTTCTCGGGTTCTCAGGTTCGCTCGAGCAGCTGGACGACCCGAAGCTCGGGCTTTTATTCCCTTCGCCTTTCTTCTTTTATCACGTTTGCTCGCCTTTCTGCTTTTCTCTCCCTCTTACTGCCTGACCGTTCTACTGAAGGCTGACGGTGATGGTGGAGGGTTTACTGAGGTCGGATCAAATTCAAAACGACGTCAGGAACAGGTTGGAACGTTTGGAACCGTGTCCCGAGGCCAGTGTTGATGATATTACTGTAAACACTTTAGAGTATTGTCCACAGAAGGGATCCATCCATCAAATCAAATCCATTAAATCCATCCATCAAATCCATCCAATAAAATCCATCCATAATTCCATCCATCCAATCAAATCTATCCATTCATCCATCCAATCAAATCTATCCATTCATCCATCAAATCCAATCCATCCAATCATCAAATCCATCCATCAAATCCATCCATCAAATCCATCCAATCAAATCCATCCAATAATATCCATCAAATCAAATCCATCCATCAAATCCATCCAATAATATCCATCAAATCAAATCCATCCATCAAATCCATCCATCAAATCCATCCATCAAATCCATCCATCAAATCCGTCCATCAAATCCGTCCAATCAAATCAAATCCGTCCAATCAAATTCATCCAATAATATCCATCCATCAAATCCATCCATCAAATCAAATCCATCCAATCAAATCCATCCAATCAAATCCATCCAATAATATCCATCAAATCAAATCCATCCATCAAATCCATCCATCAAATCCGTCCATCAAATCCGTCCAATCAAATCAAATCCATCCAATCAAATCTATCCATCAAATCCATCCATCAAATTCATCCATCAAATCCATCCAATCAAATCTATCCATCAAATTCATCCATCAAATCCATCCATCAAATCCGTCCAATCAAATCAAATCCATCCAATCAAATTCATCCAATAATATCCATCAAATCAAATCCATCCAATCAAATCCATCCATCCAATCAAATCCATCCATCAAATCCATCCATCAAATCAAATCCATCAAATCAAATCCATCCAATCAAATCCATCCAATCAAATCCATCCATCCAATCAAATCCATCCAATCAAATCCATCCATCCAATCAAATCCATCAAATCAAATCCATCCAATCAAATCCATCCAATCAAATCCATCCATCAAATCCATCCATCCATCAAATCAAATCCATCCAATCAAATCCATCCATCAAATCCATCCATCAAATCCATCCAATCAAATCCATCCATCAAATTCATCCATCAAATCCATCCAATCAAATCCATCCATCCAATCAAATCCATCCAATCAAATCCATCCAATCAAATCCATCCAATCAAATCCATCCAATCAAATCAATCCATCAAATCCATCCATCCAATCAAATCCATCCAATCAAATCCATCCAATCAAATCCATCCATCCAATCAAATCCATCCATCAAATCCATCCAATCAAATCCATCCAATCAAATCCATCCATCAAATTCATCCATCAAATCCATCCAATCAAATCCATCCATCAAATCCATCCATCAAATCCGTCCATCAAATCCGTCCATCAAATCCGTCCAATCAAATCAAATCCATCCAATAATATCCATCCATCAAATCCATCCATCAAATCAAATCCATCCAATCAAATTCATCCAATAATATCCATCAAATCAAATCCATCCAATCAAATCCATCCATCCAATCAAATCCATCCATCAAATCCATCCATCAAATCAAATCCATCCAATCAAATCCATCCATCCAATCAAATCCATCCAATCAAATCCATCCAATCAAATCCATCCATCCAATCAAATCCATCAAATCAAATCCATCCAATCAAATCCATCCAATCAAATCCATCCATCCAATCAAATCCATCCAATCAAATCCATCCAATCAAATCCATCCAATCAAATCCATCCATCCAATCAAATCCATCCAATCAAATCCATCCAATCAAATCCATCCATCCAATCAAATCCATCAAATCAAATCCATCCAATCAAATCCATCCAATCAAATCCATCCAATCAAATCCATCCATCAAATCCATCCAATCAAATCCATCCATCAAATCCATCCAATCAAATCCATCCATCAAATCCATCCATCAAATCCATCCAATCAAATCCATCCATCAAATCCATCCAATCAAATCCATCCATCAAATCCATCCAATCAAATCCATCCATCAAATCCATCCAATCAAATCCATCCATCCAATCAAATCCATCCATCAAATCCATCCATCAAATCAAATCCATCCAATCAAATCCATCCATCCAATCAAATCCATCCAATCAAATCCATCCAATCAAATCCATCCATCCAATCAAATCCATCAAATCAAATCCATCCAATCAAATCCATCCAATCAAATCCATCCATCCAATCAAATCCATCCAATCAAATCCATCCAATCAAATCCATCCATCCAATCAAATTCATCCATCAAATCCATCCAATCAAATCCATCCATCCAATCAAATCCATCCAATCAAATCCATCCAATCAAATCCATCCAATCAAATCCATCCATCAAATCCATCCATCCAATCAAATCCATCCAATCAAATCCATCCAATCAAATCCATCCATCCAATCAAATCCATCCATCAAATCCATCCAATCAAATCCATCCAATCAAATCCAGCCATCAAATTCATCCATCAAATCCATCCAATCAAATCCATCCATCAAATCCATCCATCAAATCCGTCCATCAAATCCGTCCATCAAATCCGTCCAATCAAATCAAATCCATCCAATAATATCCATCCATCAAATCCATCCATCAAATCAAATCCATCCAATCAAATTCATCCAATAATATCCATCAAATCAAATCCATCCAATCAAATCCATCCATCCAATCAAATCCATCCATCAAATCCATCCATCAAATCAAATCCATCCAATCAAATCCATCCATCCAATCAAATCCATCCAATCAAATCCATCCAATCAAATCCATCCATCCAATCAAATCCATCAAATCAAATCCATCCAATCAAATCCATCCAATCAAATCCATCCATCCAATCAAATCCATCCAATCAAATCCATCCAATCAAATCCATCCATCCAATCAAATCCATCCAATCAAATCCATCCAATCAAATCCATCCATCCAATCAAATCCATCAAATCAAATCCATCCAATCAAATCCATCCATCAAATCCATCCATCAAATCCATCCAATCAAATCCATCCATCAAATCAAATCCATCCAATCAAATCCATCCATCCAATCAAATCCATCCAATCAAATCCATCCATCAAATCCATCCAATCAAATCCATCCAATCAAATCCATCCATCCAATCAAATCCATCCAATCAAATCCATCCATCAAATCAAATCCATCAAATCAAATCCATCCATCCAATCAAATCCATCCATCCAATCAAATCCATCCAATCAAATCCATCCATCAAATCCATCCAATCAAATCCATCCATCAAATCAAATCCATCCAATCAAATCCATCCATCAAATCCATCCATCAAATCCATCCAATCAAATCCATCCATCAAATTCATCCATCAAATCCATCCAATCAAATCCATCCATCCAATCAAATCCATCCAATCAAATCCATCCAATCAAATCCATCCATCAAATCCATCCATCAAATCAAATCCATACAATCAAATCCATCCAATCAAATCCATCCAATCAAATCCATCCATCCAATCAAATCCATCCATCCAATCAAATCCATCCATCAAATCCATCCAATCAAATCCATCCAATCAAATCCATCCATCCAATCAAATCCATCCATCCAATCAAATCCATCCATCAAATCCATCCATCCAATCAAATCCATCCAATCAAATCCATCCAATCAAATCCATCCATCCAATCAAATCCATCCAATCAAATCCATCCATCCAATCAAATCCATCCATCAAATTCATCCATCAAATCCATCCATTAAATCCATCCAATCAAATCCATCCATCCAATCAAATCCATCCATCAAATCCATCCATCAAATCAAATCCATCCAATCAAATCCATCCATCCAATCAAATCCATCCAATCAAATCCATCCATCAAATCAAATCCATCCAATCAAATCCATCCATCCAATCAAATCCATCCATAGAATCAAATCCATCCAATCCAATCAAATCCATTCAATCAAATCCATCCAATCAAATCCATCCAATCAAATCCATCCAATCAAATCCATCCAATCAAATCCATCCATCAAATACATCCATCAAATCAAATCCATCCAATCAAATCCATCCAATCAAATCCATCCATCCAATCAAATCCATCCAATCAAATCCATCCATCCAATCAAATTCATCCAATCAAATCCATCAATCAAATCCATCAATCAAATCCATCAATCAAATCCATCAATAAAATCCATCAATCAAATCCATCCATCAAATCCAAAATCCATCAAATTTAGCTTTTTAATATGTTTCTGAGGCTAATATTGTGGCGAGATCATCGCAGCACCAACTCCAAACTGTCCAGCTTCTGTAAACCAACACAGCTGACATGGCAGGTCAGTAAATCAGCCGTTCAATTCTGAGTGCTGAGGCTCAATTCTAAGTGAGAGCGCAGCTATGATCTGTATAGTGCAAAAACACTGATTTGAAACACACCCGGACGTACCCGCAGCTATGCACAACCTCGATTCATCTGCAGGGCTCTCAGTCATTTAAACAGAAACACATCTGCCCTTTTAAAACTTCTACGTCACCTCCAACGACCAGGCCAGGCGCCTATACAGACAATGACCGGCTCATCTGAGGAGGGAATCATGAGAGGATTTCTTATACGTGCTGCAATTAGGACCTCTGCTGGATGATGGGTGACGGCTGCACAATGAGACAGAGGATAATAAAGATCGGTGTGTGTGACTCTCGATACGGATCTCCACATGAACCCGCCCAGTGCAGGTGAAAAGAAGCGGTTGGCTGCTGTACATGTGTTGGAGGGTGGGTGTGTTAGTAACGACCCTCCGCAGTCAGGAGTGGAGGTCCGCAGCAGTAGAGGTGAAATAGGATTGGGTAATTGGATAGAAAAATAAATAGAAACACATGACGGGTCTAAGAGCAGACATGAGTTTAACACTGATTTCAATACGCTTCATCACTAATACTTCCTTCAGCATCAAGCGTTTCTATATCACGTCTAAATTCTACAAACTGTAGGCGGCACCTAGATATTATTTGATTCTTACTGAACACACACAGAGAGCTCAGAAGAATGGACTACGGTTGAGATGGCTGCCCATAAGAAACAGATTTGGAGGTCAAAGGTTAAGCTGCATGTGTACACATGGACCTGTCACTCAACAATACATGCCTACCGCCCCTCCTCACTCCACACACACACACACACACACACACACACACACACACACACACACACACACACACACACACACACACACACACACACACACACACACACACACACACACACACACACACACACACACACACACACACACACACACACACACACACGCTACCTGTTGCATTTCCTGCAAACGTTACCCCTCCATGCTTTTTTCACAAAACACTTAAGCAATTTTAAAGCTAATCCTTAACATTTCCATAAAAACGTTTTTAAATATTTTAGTGCACTTAAGAATTTGATTGGATTGGTTTGTTTGTTTGTTTTTATAAGTGCTTTACCAGTAGGGATGTTAATGTTAAAGTCGTTGCTCAATTGATGCTGTTGGTTAAAAAGTTTAACTTAATTTTCAAATGGCCATTTGAGAGCGCAGCTACAGTCTGTACGGAGTAAAAGTGCTGCGCCAACTCAGCTTCAAGATGCATTTGGAGATCGGAACCCTAAGTAGCAAAAATTCACCATGAATTTAAACTTTCAGTCATGAACTATGAACCTTTCACACAGTTTGAAATCTGTTAAGTTCTGCACATGCGGATCCGTGAGTAACTTTACCTGCTAAAGTGATGTGGATGTCCTGCATCATGCTTCAGTATACACTGAAAGAAATCTGTTTATAATAAACATGCTAATGGTGTCAGGAAAAATTCTATTCATTATAATTATATAAATATGTTTAGTTAGCGCTTGGAATGAACTGTTTACTTCGGACTCCATCAGTGCTACAATTACAACCTCTGCTGGCTGGTCAGTGACGCCTGCACAGAGACGGGGGATAACAGAGATGAGTGGGTGATTCTCGGTACGCGATACTGATCCCCGTGAATCCAACTGGTGCAGATAAAAAGAAGCAGTCGGCTACTGCACGTGTCGGAGGGGGAAACACTGAAATATTTGTCCACACTGGATCCACGTGATGAAGTTATAAAACAGGTTCACAAATTACTACTGTAATTTGAAATGTAGTGCAGTACACTGTAAATCTGTACACAAAGTTGTGTTCCTTTACCAGGATACTTAGATGTACGGCTGGGATATTTAAATGAAAGGTAATCTCCAAACTTTACCTTAAAGCCTTCATTTCATCTGCAGAGACACTAAGTTCGCCCATGAGCTTTTAAAGCCTGGACAGACCAATATTAAATAAGCTTTAGAGGAGGCATCCAAACTCGAACACGCTCGAAAGTCATAATTAATTGAAAATTTTTATGTTTATTTTATGTTAACAGATTTAATGTAAGTTCAATCCAAAACAAAGTGTCTAGCCCTAATTACACCCTTACTTTTAATATAGCTTTCATCTGTCCGAGTGGAAATCAAAAAGCAAAGTAGAAAGCAAATATAGTTGAATATTTAACACTATAAATATATGTTTTATACACTTTAAATGAAAGAATAAATGGAAAGACATGAAGCTATTGTTTAGCATGCTGGGGGTGGCAGTGTTCTCTTCACATCCTTTGTGGCTTGTCAGTAAAGCATGACAAATAAACACATAACATAAATAAAACACAAATACAAAACGAAAACAATCACCATAACGCTGGTGTTGTGTTAATACAGCTAAATTCAATTTAAATTGGTGTAAATGTTTAGAATAAGAGCAATAATGTGAGCTTCACCCACAATAAGTCAAAATGTGCAACTCATCACAAGGCACAGTTGTAACGTTAGCAACAAGCTACACGATAGGGCTGTTAGCATGCTGTGCTAATTAGCCTATAACAAACAATAAAACACGTCGTTTGGTCGAATAAAATGTGTCAAAAAGATGAAAATCTGTCAATAAAAAGAGTTCTAGTTTAACCTTGTAAATAAACTTCAAACTGATTTCTCACATCGAGAGCGCCTGCTCAGTGCGGCTAGTTAGCAAAACAAACTAGCTGTCAATTTGCCGTGTCAAAACACTCCAAACTATTCAAATTACTCAGGATTTAACACTTGTTTTAAAAAAATATGTAAACTTTAATATAATTTAAGTCATTATATGATGTTTGTACTGTACGTAAATGCAATAAATTGTTCATTTTGACACTGAGCAAAAATGCTATCGTGCTATAATATAACAGTGCTAGGAACGGGCTAAAGCTCAAATCACACTAGCGAACTGAATTGTGTGTCAAATTAGTTCTTCACTAGTTTAGACACTTTTTTAATAAATAAACTATTAATTAAGCGACTAAAACAACCTAAACACTTGATTTAAGCTTCCTTTTGGATAGCATTAACCTACAAGCTAATAGTTAATATTTAAAAGAGTTAAACAGGGGGGAAAGTCACACATTTGGGTTGAATTGCATTATTTATTTCAAAATGTTGTATAAACTAATACTATTATTCACTAAAATATTGGGCATGAAAGTACTAGTGTTTAAATCACATAATATGAAACGAAACAGTATGTCAAATTGGGACACAGCCGAGTGTGTAAACATTAGTGATGGTGTAAAGTACACAAGTAAAAAAACAGGTAAAATAAGGTCAATAAGTCAATCAATTCGCATTTAATCAGTATTATATTATTAAAAGTGTCTAGGATTATTTAAAATGAAGAAAAACTATAACTTGCTTCCTATACATGCTCAATATATATATATATATACATATATATAGGCAGCAGATAAAGCATGTTAAATACACATAAACAAAACATGTCACATGCTTGATCAATATGCACTGTCATATCAAACCTACTATCTAAAATTAACATCTAGAAAGCTTTAAATTGGCTATTAACCCTGTCTGAAGGATGTACACTGCATCCTGCATTGTTTGTAAGCAGGTATGTTGTGTAATTGTCATTTCTGAATTGCAATTTGCAGTTTAATCTGCAGAAAGAAGAACAATCTGGTCAGCTTGTAGGTTAGTATGTTGAAGCTGAAGCTGTTTAAAGTGATCTGTATGATTTGTACAGCTTCTTATTGTGTGTATTTTATAATCCCTAACTAACTAGGAAAGTCACCCAGAAAGCTACAAACATACTGAACCTGTTTCCTAAGCAATGCATGGGTAAACATACAACTGTGTGCTGTGACTTGTATAATTTGTTAGTCAGATGAACAAAGTATTGCACAGATATCAGGTATTTGCAATGTTGCATATAAAACAATAATACAACTCAGCACTTAAGCAGATGTAGGTTAGAACATTGCAGCTTCTGTTTTAACATGCATGGTCTGGAAATGAAAGGCATGATGCACTGGACCACACAAAATCAGCTTTATTAGATATTTAGATGGAATGTAGTGCATGCAAACTCTGAGACGATGTGTTAAATGCTATTTAAAGACAAATGCATGACTGTAAGTGAGTAAATACAGATGTATTCAAGAAAAACACAGAGCAAACTAAACTTTAGCCAAGTGCATGGTGAGATTTGTAACCTGTACTTACTTTCATTCAGCACCTCGAGCAGCTCGGCACAGTTTTCACACATTGTTCATGAAAGAGGATTAAAGTGGTTTTAAACCATTGGAGATGGTTGATGCCTTCAGAAGCCTGGCAGCTGGAGGGTGGAAAACAGAAAAAGGCCCCGCCGCAAAAAGCCCAACAAATAATCCTCTCAGCGAGCAACAACCAGGCAGATTCGGTCACTCCGGAATAAACCGAGTCCTCCCGATCTTCTGAGAC
The DNA here is from genome assembly GCF_030014385.1 of Trichomycterus rosablanca. Lineage (NCBI taxonomy): Eukaryota > Metazoa > Chordata > Actinopteri > Siluriformes > Trichomycteridae > Trichomycterus > Trichomycterus rosablanca. The sequence goes on along the minus strand of NC_086002.1, from coordinate 3,679,721 downwards.
TGTAATGTGAGGCACTGAGTTGATGAGAGTCGGGTCAGTCTCCAATAAGAGCGGAACCGAGGAGAGCACACACAACAGCCATGTTGAAAAGGGGCAGCGACATTCACTACAAACCTCGGCTCTTTCCGGAGCGTCTCCTTCCTCCCGTTCGGCTTTTTCCGGAAATCTCGATCTCACTCAATCATCGCGGTGTTTTTTCTAACATCATGAGTGACATCAGAGGGCGCTTCGATTTAAACAGCTTTATTACTTATTTATTTATTATTTTATTTGAATTTTAACGTCATGCTTTACACACTTTGGCTAGTTACATTTATGACAGGACGTCTGGGTTCGATCAGCCATAACATTAAAACCACCTCCTTGTTTCTACACTCACTGTCCATTTGATCAGCTCCACTTACCATATAGAAGCACTTTGTAGTTCTACAATTACTGACTGTAGTCCATCTGTTTCTCTACATACTTTTTAGGCCCCTTTCACCCTGTTCTTCAATGGTCAGGACCACCACAGAGCAGGTATTATTTAGGTGGTGGATCATTCTCAGCACTGCAGTGGCACTGACATGGTGGTGGTGTGTTAGTGTGTGTTGTGCTGGTATGAGTGGATCAGACACAGCAGCGCTGCTGGAGTTTTTACATACCGTGTCCACTCTATTAGACACTCCTACCTAGTCGGTCCACCTTGCAGATGTAAAGTCAGAGACGATCGCTCATCTATTGCTGCTGTTTGAGTCGGTCATCTTCTAGATCTTTATCAGTGGGCACAGGACTGTTGGCTGAATATTTATGGTTGGTGGACTATTCTCAGCATAGTCCACCAACCAATAATATCCAACCAACAGCGCCCCGTGGGCAGCGTCCTGTGACCACTGATGAAGGTCTAGAAGATGACCGACTCAAACAGCAGCAATAGATGAGCGATCGTCTCTGACTTTACATCTACAAGGTGGACCGACTAGGTAGGAGTGTCTAATAGAGTGGACAGTGAGTGGACACGGTGTTTAAAAACTCCAGCAGCGCTGCTGTGTCTGATCCACTCATACCAGCACAACACACACTAACACACCACCACCATGTCAGTGTCACTGCAGTGCTGAGAATGATCCATCACCTAAATAATACAGTACCTGCTCTGTGGTGGTCCTGACCATTGAAGAACAGGGTGAAAGGGGGCTAACAAAGCATGCAGAGAAACAGACGGACTACAGTCAGTAATTGTAGAACTACAAAGTGCTTCTATATGGTAAGTGGAGCTGATAAAATGGACAGTGAGAGTAGAAAAAAGGTGGTTTTAATGTTATGGCTGATCGGTGTATATATGATCTATCTGCCCTAGATTATTATCATGTGTCACTATTTTATTTTCTCCTAGGAACTATTTGTGTTTATGGACTTCACTTTTAGTGTATATTAAGCTTTTTTGATTTTGAGAGTATGTTTCTGTTCCAATGAAAATATGATTAAAATTTTTAACTGCATGGTCGATGCCATCATGACGGTAAGTGTTATTGTGTTCTGAAAAGTGTCTAATAACGTTTGTATTTCATAGCTGCTCTTTCGGGCCCGTCTGTACGACCTCCCAATGCTGTACAGCTCACAGGGTAATGAAATATTTCTGTCCTGTTAATATTCAGTAATTTGGCTGTGATGAGTTTGGATGCGGGTGGTTATATGGTGAATGTACTGATACAGGATCCAGAGCTGTAATTGTATAATTGTAGATTTTCTGATGACGTCTAGCTGCAGGCTGGAAGACAGGCAAGGAGCCTCTCCGGACCACAGCAGCCCTAGCTGTTTCAAAATAAAGGTTTTGTTTATTCATGAAGGTCAGGGCCACAAGGACATGACACATTCTCCTCGTATTCATGTAGGTCTCCCACTTTTGATCACTAAACATTCACAATACATTTAGAAGCAATATAGTATGGATCAGTCGGTACAGCTGTCTGATGCATTAGCCTGCCGCTGCAGAGACAATGTGAGGTTCGAGTCGTAGCAGTGCCAGCGCTCTGTCTCCGAGGTACGAGAGAGGCTGGATGGAGAATCACCTCTTCACCTACAGTGAAGTCTGCTGTCCAGCACCTTGATGACTTAAACAGCGTCAACCACTTACGTTTATTTAATAAAAGAACAGCCTTTTAGTCCTGGCACATCATTCGAAAGGTTTTTCCACCTCTCTCCTCACGGCAAGCGTGCACAACTTGTTTCTTTTCAGCTCCAGTTGTTTTAAAAGCCTTTTGACCTCATGTTTGACCTAACAGTGAAAACAGGCTTTTTCAGATGCATACAGGGACCGGAAACAAGAATCAAGCCCATTCAGTTATTTAGTACGCACGAAGACCACGTCAAAACTACACAATCGTATCCTTCACTCTGAAAAGTATATACTGTATATATACACATAATACTCAAGATGTTTAATCACTGATATCCTTTGTGTAATCTAAAGCTAATTACATTTTTCAAAACTGGGCGCTCATGTGGTGCAGTGGTAAATTTCACCAGCCCACTACCACTGGGATCAGGGGTTCAAATTGCCAGTGGTGCTATCGCTGGGGCGTAGCCGAGGTCTCCCGAGAGATTGGGGTGCGTTACTGCATCGCCCCTCTAATAATTCAGATGAAAGCGGGGCCCACGGCGACCCTGACCAGGATAAAACTCAGACATTTTAAAACCGTTTTACCAACAGCGCCAGTGATTTTGGAAATCGCTGCAGGTCTAAACTAAATAAACACTGTAAAGAAATAAGAACTTATTATGCAAATCGCTTCTTACAGTAAAAAACTTTGCTTCCACCCACATTTGGTTCTGTGCAAAGCAAACAGTGTGATCACTGCACCTCTTTTAATTTGACCTTGCTCCGTTTCTTTTCTATTCTTTCTCCGATGATCACGGAAAATGATACGAGAGAAGAAAATGAGGGCAGTGAAAAGATACTCCAAGAGATGTTTTGGTTTCCATGATCCAAGGCTGAAACCGTTTCTCATAAAACAAACCGTTTGCTATTATAATCAGCTGTTCCCTTAATTATTTAGGAGTCGCCACAGTACCCTCCTATTCCTATCCGGCACTATCTGAAGACAAGCACTGATTGCACCTCCCAATAGCTGGGCTGTTCACTACATTTTACATTTTCAGCATTTAACAGACGCTTTTATCCAAAGCGACTTACACAATGAGCAGAACATGATGAGCAATTGAGGGTTAAGGGCCTTGCTCAGAACCGGCAACCTTCTGTTTACTAGTCCAGTACCTTAACCACTGAGCTATCACTGGCCCTATCACTACCCAACAGACATTATTCATGTCCATGCAGAAACACACCGGCCAATGGGACAACTGAGATTCAAACCCTGGATCCCTAGATCGTAGCACTAGTGGGTCAGCCTACAAGACACTACATTAGTAACCACAAACTTTCACTACGCTTGTCAGATGTACAAGCTTCAAGCACCAGACTGATTAAATACTTCCAGGGTAAAATAAAAGTGCACATTTGTGTGATTTACAGTATTTAAACAAGTAAACTTTAGGTACAATGTGCATAAAGAAGCATACCGAACAATTTCTTTTGTAAAAATATCCAACTTTATGTTCCCTTAGTACTAAGACAGCGTTATAAACAGGACGATATGAACAAACCCTTCATTATCATTATTAAAGAGATCCGCACCTGCAACAGGAACAGAGCCGCCCCTCCCAAAACACACAGCGAACAAAATTAAACAAAACAAACGAGAAAAAAAAAAAAAAAAAGAGCTCTAACAACCAATTCTGAAAAAAAACAAAGCAAAAATAGAGCAGCATTTTCTATTACTGATCCTCAACCATGACATTCGATAGCTGTGGTTACCAACAAAAAAAAAAAAAGAAAAAGCCACAAAGCCGCACAGCAAAGTGACACCAGTCTCCAGTTTCTCTCTGTAGACCACTTCCTTCCTTCCTTCCTACTGTATTTTACAAATGACCAACCAAAGGAGGACAAATGAATGTTTACATCCACAAATCTGTCAAATTCAAGCTTCTCCATAAAGGAAAAGCAACTGAATCCAAACAGAAATCACAAATCATTTCATATCAGAACAGTGCACCACTTCTCTCATTATAAAACGTCCTAATATTTATTTAAAAAAAAAAAAAAAAGAAGAAAAGGAAAGGAAAGAAAACGAGCGACCGAAGCTTCATACGAAACAGCAGGGGGTCAAACCAGGCGTCTCGTTTCATTTACACATCGGCAACGATTTGGTCGAAATTTACATTCAGAATTCTTTTTACCATCTTCATCCCGCCACACACACTCTCAGTATGTACACACACACACACACACACACACCAAACGTTTGTTCACAGAGCTTTGCGCTCCCGATTTGTTTTGTTTTTCCTTCTTTCTTTTCCTGCGTATAAATCTGTCCATGAGAGAGAATCTCAGTCACACATTTCCTCGGGGAGTTCGTGAGGGTTCAGGATTCCCGGCACAGACATCTGCAGTTTGTGCTTTTCCTCCTGAGCCTGACGCAGAGATGCCTCGCGCTCCTCCAGGAACAGGTCGGTGGTGTCTTCGCCCGCAAACTCCTGCACACACAGCCGGAAAAATTAATACCGTCATTTGTATTGTGAATAGTTTGTTTGTTTGTTTGCGTTTATTGCCATTCCAGCTCAATTAGGGTATGTACATGGCATTAGAGCTGGGTTCAAAGTTTAAGCTAAGTAAAAGTTCATTTTAATCTTTAGGTAATTCAACAAATTCAGTATTTTTTGTGGGTTATCGGTATTGTTAATAGAAGAATAGAATAAAACGCCTTTGTTTGTCATGTATACATATACAGGTGTGGGTCAGAGCACATGGCACCCCTGGAGCAGGGAGGGTTAAGGGCCTTACTCGGGGGCAAGCCGTAGCCTAGTGGTTAGGGTACAGGACTAGTAATCAAAAGGTCGCTGGTTCAAGCCTCACCACTGCCAGGTTGCTGCTGTTGGGCCCTTGAGCAAGGCCCTTATCCCTCAATTGCTCAGATTGTACACTGTAACTGTACTGCAAGTCGCTTTGGATAAAGGCGTCCGCTAAATGCTGAAGTGGCAGCATGGCAGAGGCGGGATTTGAACTCTCTACCTTCTGATTGATCAGCCCAAAGCTCTACCCACTAGGCTACCACTGTCGAACCCGGGCTGCCTGGGTGGAAACCAGGAATCCTGGCCGTTAGACCATATGGGAAACATATTAGACCTGCGTGTCTGTGTGTTGTGATGCCAGGGATCGTGAATTTGCCAGCAGCCATGGCATAGTGGGTACACATCTGCTAAATGCCATTAGTGTAAATGCTAACCAGGCATTGGCGGTTCAAGCACCACCATTTACATTTTTCAAAGCAGTACTGTGACAGGGGCACAACAGTGGCAACTTGGCAGTAGTGGGGCTTGAACCAGCAACCTTTTGGTTACTAGTCCAGTACCCTAACTGCTACAACCCTGCTACAACCAACACCAAGTTGTCACTGTTAGGCAAGGCCCAGTGTGGATAAAAGCATCTCAAATGCAACAAAAGAACATAAATCAACTGGAACCAGGGACATCACCTCGATCTGGTCAGGACTCCTGTACCCAGAGGACTCCCCCGAACTGTGTGAACCGTTTTTGATCTTACACACGAGAACACAGGTTTAGAACACACACCTTTATCTGCACTAGGAAATCCCGAAGGTGCTCCTTGAAGGCAGGAATGTCCTGATTCAAGCTGAACAGACCAGTTACAAACACCTTCACCTGCGCACTGTGAAATAATCATGGAAAAAGATACACAGGGTAAATACCAGTAATTGTTTACATCACTGATATCAATAAAAGTGCAAATTATTATAAAAATAAGGTCCTTATTTGGTGGTGCTTACTCATAAGGTCACACTAACTAGGGCTGTCGCGGTGAAAGAATTTCCCCTTGCGGTATTCAGCGTGGTTCAACCGTGCGGTAATATCGCCATTTTTTTTGTTTTTGAAAATTACTTAATTTATCTGGATTTTAGAGCTATATAAAGAAGCTTTATTGTTGGGCTATGATTCGGTATATTATTGCTTTATAATGACAAAGATGAAACAGCTTTAGGACAAATCAAATGCGTGTTTATTGTTAAATACAGAACAGAGCAGGGATGCGCGATAAGAATGCGCGTCTTTTCTCTATTAAAAAAAGGTTTAGATATACACTGAAACGGAAAAAAAAAGCAAACTGTTTAGGCTAAATATTTTAAATGCACATCTGATCTGGTAAAAAAAATAAATAAAACGAAACCTTTCGTTTAGAATAAAGAATAAAGTCTGTAAGACCTTAAACCTGCTTTATCATGCGCGCTAGAAAAACCAACATGTTCACCTGATGTGGTTCCAGAGAGGATCTGAGTGGGGTAGCGATGTTCCCGGCGGCACTAACAGTCTCTCTGATGGTGCTCGTTACACTAATACACGTGTACTGTACCTGCATGCGACTTTAGAGAGCAGAGGAGATCTAGCCTGGCTGTCGTGCCACTATTAACCATCTATTTAGTAGGTATAATTAACATAACAATATATATTATTATTCGTTTCAATACATTTTTATTCAACGGAAAAATACATTTAAATCATTCCAGCAAGCCAGCAAGAGAATATTTGCAGGCTGCACTGCCATATTAACCGTCATTAAGTGTTTTAGTACGCCGAGGCTGTTTAAATATAGTCTAAATTACAAGTATTTTATTGCTTGTGAACTAAATTTGATCATTAATAAACTTGCCTATAATTACTGTTGCCATTGTGTCCATCTTAAAACACAAAGCCTGACACTCGGCAGCAACGCATGCGAACAGGTTGCGGGAAAATGACGCTCCTAGCTTATTTTCATTATGAATTTATTTAACATTTATTACGCCCGAATGTAAGCGAAAAACAAGATGGAGCCTGCAACAAGAAAAAAAAAAAAAAAAACCGTGAACATCGCGGTGTTGCGGTTGCTTGACATGCCCTGCGGTTGGCTGGTCTATACCGCAATATTTCAAAATTGCGGTTACCGCGACAGCCCTAACACTAACCAAATTCTTCCACTCTTACTCGAGCTTGTGCTGATTGTTTTTGACTTATCAGTGGCAGACCGTGACTCTTAAACATTGGCCCTCTAACCCCAAAACGCCCTGGTATATCATCGCTGTCCACATATCTTTAGCGGTTTGCACTTTTTTTTACCTGTGTTGATTGTGAGTATAAATCTCTCTGTGTCCATAGCAGCGAATATCAAAATGACCAACGAAAAGATGAAAAAAATCACACAAACTCTTTAACGAGTATCTCCATTGGCTGCTAGACCTGTCCATCAAAACCACGTATCTCCTCCTCCTTCCCCTCCGGTACTGTCATTTATTGTTGTCTTTATCTTTATTTTGCAATTGTATTTTCCTAAATACGCAACTAAGCTTTGGCAATACGAACGTCCATATTTTGTCACGCCAATACAGCGACGATCGAGTCGAGTCGAAAGAGGCGAAACTTGTTCGCTGCGTCCGGGTAGTTCGAGGCTTCAGGGTAAGAATTAAACTTGAGCTTCTGTTTAAAAGAAGCACTTTGGTTTCTAAAATACGTTATTATTTGTCAAAATCGTGTCTGAGCTCACGTTCATATGAGTGGTTCTTATTACATGTTTACTTTAAGCTTAGCTTGCATATTTTTTCAAGCTTGCAAGTTCTTCCTTTTACTGAAAAGTTGGGTTTTTGGAGATACATGTTTTTCATCGGACAGTGACGATATTACACTTAGTATATTATTATACATGGACTATTTTTGGAATCCTGGACACCCCCCCAGTTATTGATGTATAAAGCTGCTAGACTTACTCTTGTAAGTGAGGGAAGGCCGTCTTGAGCAGGTTGGCTACGTATTCCTGTACGTAGACCTGGTTGTTGACGGGGGTGCCGGCGTTCAGGGTTACACTGATTTTTCCTTCCTCGACCAGGTTGAACATGTAGGCCAGGATGGAGGCGTGCATCGTCAAACCTGTCCGGTAGAGAACAGATTACTCACCAGTCACCTTCATTCTCACACCCAACGATAAACCTGATAACTCACTGAACTGAAATAAAACAATATTGACAATGAGGAGGATGATATCTGCTAAGTTACTGACCAGCCGTGTGGGAGGTATCAGTGACGACGGAGAAGATGTGCTGCAGGATGTCGCAGAAGAACGTCTGGTAGAAGCTCTGAGCGGCGGCCTCCTCCTGAGCCACGTTCTGCAGCATGGTGAACAGGATCTGCAGACCTGCGAGAGGGAAAAAGCGTCAAGTCTCGTACGCACAAATATCCGGGGCGCTCGGTGGCGCAGCGACCGGCCTACTCGGAAATGATTGGTTACGTCTGAGGAACGGGGATGACCAAAGCCTTGCGATGGATTGGAACCCTGACCATGTGTTACCACAGCCACCCTGACCAAGATAAAGTGTTTGATTATAATAAAATTGGGGATGTACTGAACCACACTTTTTTTCCATTCGATTCTCACGTTTTACCAATGCTTTATCCTGGTCAGGATCGAGGTGGGTCCAGCCTCCTGGAAACACTGGGCGCAATGCAGTCACACACACAGGAGGCCAATTCATCACAAAACCTCAGAAATCTGTCTTCCTCAGATACAGCCAATCACGTCTGTATGTACAGTAGTGTTCAAAAAAATAGCAGTGATTTTAAAAAAGTGAATAAAGCACAAAATCATTATAATAACTTTTATTTCCATAAATGCAAACGCACTGAAAATACTACACTTTCAATTCTAAATCAAAACATTAACTAAATGTAGCCAGTTTGTGTTCATCCTTTACAGAAAGTTAAGAAAAATTAATATTAGGCTGTTCAAAAAAATAGCAGTGCAGCATTTTTCTTTAAAAACTCAAAAAATGTATCTATAAACTGAAAATGTTTGAGATTTTACTTTACTTTAAATTACTGAACTAATATTTAGTGGCATAACAATTGTTTCTGAGATCTGTGTTGCATGGAGTCGACCAACTTCTGGCTCCTCTGAACAGGTATTCCAGTCCAGGATGATTAGACGACATTCCACAGTTCTTCTGCAATTTTGGGTTTTGCCTCAAAAAAACACGTTTCAGATTTCAGCCCACAAGTTCTATATGGGATTGAGGTCAGGGGATTGGGCTGGCCACTCTATTACCTCAGTCTTGTTTGTCTGTAACCAAGATGTTTTGGGTCATTGTCATGTTGAAACACCCATTTTAAGGACATTTCTTCTTCAACATAGGGCAACATGATCTCCTCAAGTATTCTGATATATTTAAACTGATCCATGATCCCTCGTATGTGAAAAATAGGCGTAACACCATGGTATGAGAAACATCCCATATCATCATTTTGTACCACCGTGCTTTACTGTCTTCACAGTGAACTGTGGCTTGAATTCAGTGCTCGAGGGTCGTCTGACATACTGTCTACGTCCACTAGACCCAAAAAGAACAATTTTGCTTTCACCAGTCCACAAAATGTTGAGCCGTTTCTCTTTGGACCAGTCAATGTGTTCTTTGGGAAATTGGGAAATTGGGAAATCAACGGGTAAATTGGCTTCACTTCATCATCTTCTGTACTCACTGGGAACTTCAGATGTTCCTTGATCTTTCTGGAGGTGATCATTGGCTGAGCATTTGCCATTTTGGCTATTCTTCGATCCAATCAAACAGTAGTTCCATGCTTCCTTCTGCGTCTTTCAGGTTTTGGTTGTCACTTCAAGGCATTTGAGATCATTTTAGATGAGCAGGCTATAATTTGCTGCACTTCTCTGTATGTTTTTTCCCTCTACAATCAACTTTTTAATCAAAGTACACTGTTCATCAGAACAATGTCTGGAACAACCCATTTTACCCAGTATTTCAGAAGGAAACGCGCTATGACCAAGCTGTGCAACATTTGCCACCCTCCTAAATTAAATAAGGGCCAAATTTGACACCCGTTCTTCTGCAGAATGAATGATTTCACCAACTGAACTCCTCACTGCTATTATTTTGAACAACCCACTTTCAATCAATGCTTCGATTACTCAGAATGAGTGGCATGCATGTCCTAATTGTTGGGTTTGTTTTGTTTTCAATACTCTACTACACTTTCAAGTAAATTATTTGCTATGTCGAAATATCACTTCTACTAAAAACAGTGATTTATCAGGTTAACGGTGTTGGACTGCTATTTTTGTGAACACCACTGTAGGCATCCGATTAACCGATAGCACTTCTGGCTTTTCGAACCCCGAACCCTACTATATATTTATGTATTTTGAGAAGTGCAGGAGCGCCCACACACACACTCACCCGTGTCGGCTACGTTCCTCATCGTGTGTTTAAAGGCCCAGATTATGGAATCCAGTACCAGCTTGAACTGGGCTGGTGGGATGGAAAGGAAGGCAGGAAAGCACTGCGAGTTCACCGCCTGCAGCAGGTAGAAGAAGTTTGTCCTGTGCTCGGGGAACTCCTCGAAATCCTGAAGAGATTAATGCCAAAAGAAAAGTTAAGTAAAAGAAGGTATAAAACTACCATGATTGTCGAACATGTGTACATATGTGTATATCACCTCATATTGCATTACTAAATATACGTAGATTGTACCTTATATTGCATTTTTCTCCTCCTTTTACTTCTATTTTTTTTATCTCAACTTAGATTTTGTAAAAAATAATTTCTATCAAGGACATTTAGGGCTGAAACGATCCCTCGAGAAACTCGAGTAATTCGATTACTAAAAAGCATCGATTCAAATTGTTCACATCGAGGCGTCGTTTAATCCATACAACTATATACAGCTCACGGTGTTTCACACTTTTGCACGACGCGTTCACGCTGTGGTCAGGTGCTGCGAAGAAGCCGAGGGCTGCGTCCGAAATCTCACACTTAAACAGGACTTAATCCGGGTACTTTTCACGTACAGGTCAATGAATACTACGTTTTTTTGGACACGTCCGCCGCTCCTGCGTACCAAGTTCAGTACAGAAGTGCGATTTAGGACGCAGCCGAGATTGGATAGCACGGACTGCAGAATGGAGAGAGAGAGAGAGAGAACATAGCGAGGGGCGAACAGAGGAGACCGGACGGAGAACAACCACAGAAAGATTGAGATCATTTTAAGCTGGAAAAAATTTATGAAAAAATATTAAAGCTTTATGTTCTGCGTGAGCTGAATGTAGCTGAAACCTTTAGTTCTAAAAGTTGCTCAAATTAGAGGCTTATGTTTATGTATTATTGTTTATTATTATTTATGCCTTAGTTTTAAGTGCCTGTTTACATTTTACATTTATTTTTGATGTATTTGTTTTTGCATATCTTTAAAACCGTCCTGTACACAAGGAATAAAAATGTGCAGTTAGTTTTGAGAGACACGTCTTATTTAATCTTATACGTATTTATTTATGCTCTTTATTAAAGCAAAAGTATTTCTTATCCGATTACTCGATTAATCGCTGGAATACTCGATTACAAAATTAATCGATAGCTGCAGCCCTAAGTATATTACATTTTTCTTTAGTTCTTTAGTACTAAATGTGACCAGGCAGTTACAAAAAAGCATTTTACTATTGGTTATGCCATGTATGACCTGTATGTGACAAACATACAAAGTTCAGCGCACAGAGGGTTCGTGGGAAACAGAAAAAAAGCCAACCTTGTTGATCATGTTCAGGGTGCACTCGAAGACGGCGTCGAAGATCTTGGGTATCTCCGGCGTGATGTGGGCTCCGAGCTTATTGACGATGGTGGCCATGGTGCTGAGCACTTCGGGTTCTCGAGCGGCGGGTACGTTCCGCTGATAGTCGATCAGGACGGCCTCCAGCAGAGGAGGAACAAAGTTCTCCCCAACCTAACACACAACAGACGCCAATTTAAGCCACTGGAATCTAAAAAAAAAAATCCATCTTCATGAACCCATTCAGAGTCGTGGTGAGCCTGACCGGGGGAGAATAAGAGTTCTTTTTTTTTTTTGGCATCATTAGGATTCGCTCAGTTTTATTTCTTACCATTTGTGGATCGTTGGAACGACTGACCCAACCAGAGATGAGCTTCAGAGTTTCTCTCTTCACGGTGCGCATGCTCCTAATCAGAGGCTGCTTCGTCACCATCTCGCCTATACAGAGAACAAAATAACATTTCAATAAACAAATAAACATGACTCTCTATTGCAGTAATAAAGTTATTTATGAGGGTGTAAGTCCAGAACCGCTGAGATCTGGGGATCCAGGGTTCAAATCTCAGCGGCTACCGGCCGGTCGGGTATCTACATGGAGATACTCGGCTAATTTCTGGGGAAAAAAAGGCCAAAACAGCCCTCTTAGCTCCAGTCCCAAATAGAAATAAAAGGGCTGTGGTACTGTTGTGCCAAATCCGGTAATGCTGACCAGATCCTTAAATACAGAAGCATTAAAAAAAAATACAAAATGAAACCCATGATTAGTAGTACCATTTACGGCACTTCTCAAAGCGACTTAGAGTACAACGCAAGCAACCGAGGCTTAATGGCCTTGCTCAGGGGCCCAACAGTGGCAAGTATCCAGTAGTCCAGTATCTTAACCACTGCCATTAGTGGCTCAATACAAATTATACACAGGCACAGTTGAGTAAATAAAACTAGGAGAAGCTTATATCGACCTGCTTTCACTTGCTTACCGTTGGCCTGGATGGCGGAGGAGATGTTTTCACTCAGGCACTTGTAGACGTTAAGCATGTCCAAATAAATACGCCCTAACTGCACCACGAACGGGTGGCCGACAGCCTTACACGCCCTCACGTTGGTCTTCAAGATGCTGCCCAGCTGGCGCACCGTCTCCGCGTCCTTCAGGATGTCCACGTTCTGCGACACGAGTGAGGCAAGGCAGAGACTCATCATCAGAACACTGCAGTCATTGTAAACATGCTATACTATACCGTTATACTCTATATCAGGGCTGCCCAATACGTCGACATGAAACATGTGGCCACGGTTTCTTTAATCTGCAGTTTGTCACCACAGCTACGCCTCAGCCCGCCTAAAGCACCGCCAATCTAGAAAGTTTTCATTCATCAGTAGCCAGTTGCATTTTTCCTTTTGTTAACCTGCACCGTTTGTGAAGATGAGAGCGCGACCAAGCACGAAGAAACCAAATACGGTTCGAATCGGCAAGAACACGGCAAAGAGGCGAAGCTGATGGAGAAATTTTAACCTACAATCTGACGCTTACATGAAGTCAGAGGCCTCTGCTGGACAATTTTGGAACTTGCTGGCTGAGGTTTGTTTGTTTATTAGGATTTTAACGTCATGTTTTACACTTTTGGTTACATTCATGACAGGAAACGGTTGTTTATCTTCACACAAGGTTCAACAGTTCGAACACACTCATGGACAATTTAGTATCTCCAGTTTACCTCACTCGCACGTCTGGAGCAGACACGGGGAGAACATGCACACTGCACACAGAAAGGACCCGGACCGCCCCGCCTGGGGATCGAACCCTGGACCTTCTTGCTGCGAGGCGACAGTGCTACCCACTCACTGGCTGAGGTAAAATACCCGAACACATATACAAATGTGCCACATCTGCCACCAAGTCTAAATATCAGCCTACACTTACTGATAAACACTTGGAAGACAAGCTGCTTGAGAACTGATAGCAGCAGCTACTGTCCGGATTACATAAACCTGGCTGACACCATTCAGAGCAAATCATCAGAATAAGGGTAGTGTGATTTTTCAGTCGCTTGCCCTGTAATGCTTAATATGAATATAGGACCTGAAGTGCATTTAAAAAAAGCTACAAAGCTTTTTTTTACCTGTCGACTGAAATAGTGGGCACCTCTGCTCTATATTATTGCGTTTTACTCATACTTGTATATAGCAGAGGGCCATAAATTCTTTTTCCTCCCTATAGTTGTACAGTGTAAATTCTCTCTCATCCTGCTGCACCTATACGATTCCATGATTAATACAGTTCTTTCTTTCCAAGTTCCTTCCATCCATCCACTATTCTCACTAACACAGTCCGTATTTGTAATCAAGTAAATAATTAAGTTTTGGTGGACGATTATGGAGCTGGATCGAAGCACGTACCTTGGTGGCCTGCTGAATTATGCTGTCCCACACCTGGTTGGGTAGCAGCATGTATTTCTCAATCAGATGCTCCTGCACTGCCTGGTCTGTCTGAGCGCCGATCATGTAACCTACAGCCTCGTAGAACGTGTGAACCTGCAGAGAGAGAGAGACATTACGTACAAAGAGAAGAAACTCGGCTACGTCTGGGTGGGGTACCTGTTCGACTACTGCAAAACAAAAATAAAGCACAGACCCATGCAAACCCCCAGCCTCCCCCCCCAGTGTGTGCGGTATTCACATTTTCGGCATTTAGCGGACGCTTTTATCCAAAGTGACTTACAGTACTGTGACGGTATACAGTCTAAGCAATTGAGGGTTAAGGACCTTGCTCAAGGGCTCAACAGTGGTAACCTGGCAGTGGTGGGGCTTGAACCAGCGACCTTTGGATTACTAGTTAGTTAGTGTTTAGTTTTTAACGCCATTTCTGCCCTTTGGGCCATGTTCATGGCAGGAAAGGTTGTGATCGGTCTTATTTACTTATTTCATTTGACTTAGAGGAGTTATGTCTGTTGTCTATGTATGTTCATTTATATGTATTGCTTCAAGTTTTGTTAATGACGGGAATTTTAGGAGTGTTGTTGCTTTTGTCTCGATAGAGTTCCTTTATGGTTTTTGCTGATAAGATCTGTTGTGTTTCATGGTTATAGACGATACATTCCAGCATTAAATGTTTTATTGTAATCTGTGTTTGACATGTTGCACAATATGGGTTGGAATACTAGTCCAGTACCTTAACCACTACTCCAGGGGTTTTCAACCTGTCTGGGGGGGGGGGGGAAGGCACGAGTGCCTGACCGGGGGGTGGCATTACGAGATTTTTTTACTTCTAAAACTAAAGCAATTCATTTTTCACCCACGGGAGACAGATTTCATTACTCTAACTGACCACGTTCACACGCACGTTTAATGTTATTCAGTTCCGTCTGAAAAAAACCTTCAAAATAGGGCTCACAGCGAAGATAACTGGTGTCAAAAGCGACGACCGCTGTTATAGGACGTGTTTGTGTCTTTAAGAGAGACGCTCTGTTCACAGTATCGATTATAAGTGACTCGGGAGTCGTAAGTTTCTTTTCTCAGTCATCTCTCCGTGTTTACCGTTATAATGAATGTTGAGGTTGTAAATAAACACCAACTACTACAGAACATTTTGTGTGACTCGCTTACATTATAAAGCTCAGGCTTAATTATACTGAGTATTACCACAGAGTCAGAGTCGTCCTGTCTGCGGAGCTAAACGTTTTCAGTCAGAGCAGATGATCCCGAACTAAACAACTTAGTAATTAATGAACTTTGCGAATTGATGCTCTGTGAAGTCACGTTTTCTGCTCTCATCTACATCAAAAAGCAAGAACCGCTTACGATTTACCAAAGTGAACCACGAATTCATATAATGCGCTGATAGAATCGGCTCAGATGGGGTCGGACTGTGTTATCTTTTTACAAAAAGGTTGAAAACCCCCTGCACTACGCAACAACTGCCCTACTGTGGTACTGTACACTGTTTTCATCCCTCGAAAGCTTCTAAAAGAGAAGAAAGCAGAACGAGAGAGGGGAAAGCCCGAGACGCAGCGGTCGAGCTACTAACCTGCTGCGGCTGCAGGTCGCAGATGATGGTGTTGATGTTGTTCAGGATTTCGTCGATGAAGGGCATGACCTCGCCGACCTGCACCTGCACAAAATGCCTCCTGCACTTCTGCGCGATCTTGATGAACGTGTCGCACGCCATGTCCTGCACGCCGTCGTGCGTCTCTGTGAACGATCAGAACTTTAGAAACCTCAAGGACCTGAAATACGTCCCCCGTCCCAATTCGTCACCCTCACTGTCTCTCACCGTGCATGAATTCGAAGAGTTTGTTGACCACCGTCTTGAGGAACTTCCAGTGAGCGCGGAGGAACCGAGGGTACTGGCCTACGATGTACATGATGTTGGAAGCAATGATGGCCTTGTTGTCTTTTCCTCTCTTCTGCTCACACAGACCCAGCAGATCCTGAAACACACACACGCCCTTCTTTTAGCATGGTTTCTCATAAGACTACTACACAAGCCGCTGATTTTTGAGTCTTTTCAACAGACAAATCACCTTGATGACCGTGACTAGGAATCTCTTCTCGTCCTCCTCGTGCATGGCTCCACTGATGGAGCCGATGGCCCAGCACAGCGTGTTCAGGTTCCTCCAGGACCACTCGGTTCCGTTAACCTGGTTGTGCAGCTTTTCAGTCATGATCCTCTCCGTATCGGCGTAGTCCAAATGGGTCAGGTACACTGCGAAGCATGTCATTCATTTAACAGATGTGTACAGAGGCGTTAATAGAGCCCATCTGAACTCGACTGCCACTACAGTGTTAATCCTTTCTGACCTTAAGTAAAAACATTTAAAACTAGAATGTACTCTTCAGACACACTTTTTTATTAAATCCTCTAGAGTGCCATGCAATATATTGGCCTCCTTTAAGTCAACTTTATTTTTAAAGCACATTTAAAGACTACAAGAGCCAACCAAAGTGCTGAACAATATAAAATAAGACAATAAAACCATAAAAGTAACAGTAAAGAATAACAGAGGACAGTAAAATTTAAGATAATTAATAAAAATACAGAAACAATAGGACAAAGTTTGAGACATACCCTGGACATAAGAAGAAAATTCTTTAAAACTTATTAAGGGCAATGAAAAGCCTGAGAGTATAAGTGTGTTTTTAAATTAGACTTAAAAACATCGATTGTGGATGACATCCTAATAAAAACAGGCAGACTATTCCACAGCGGAAAAAGCTCCG
Source organism: Trichomycterus rosablanca (assembly GCF_030014385.1). Taxonomy (NCBI): domain Eukaryota; kingdom Metazoa; phylum Chordata; class Actinopteri; order Siluriformes; family Trichomycteridae; genus Trichomycterus; species Trichomycterus rosablanca. The sequence continues at coordinate 3,662,816 of NC_086002.1, read as the reverse complement.
TCACCTTTTGACTTAAGTCTAGATTTGGGAGTGTATAGCAGCACCTGATTGGAGGATCTTAAAACTCGTGAGGTTGAGTCTGGGCGCAGGAGCTCAGTGATGTATTTTGGAGAATTGCCGTTTAGGACTTTAAAAACCATCAATAAGACCATGAACATTGAACTTGAACTTTAAGGTACCAGCAGCAGAAAAAAGTAAATAAATAAATAAAATAATCACTTCCTGGCATGGTCATGTCAATAAGACCTGTTCTAGCTTTAAATCTGGACCACTGCTGTAGAAACATCAGTTCTACTGATGCACCAGTGTATCGCCACACTGCAGTGCAAAACTAATCGACACAAGCTTGATAGTTAATAGTCAATAAGACCTCAGTGGTGCTATCGGTCGGCCTGCTATCGATCTACACAGACGTGATTGGCTGACGGCCGAGGGAGGAGGGTGGCTGAAGCACAGAAACAGACGGTATTCCTGCCATGCGTCCAGATTATACCAATGGAACCAGACCCGCACCGACCCTGACCAGTATAAAGCGGCTGATGGAAATAAATTGCACCTACTTAAAACTTCAAAGGGACTTCCTGAGAATGAGTAGGAGACCCATACCAGACGACAGACAGGAAGAACAGGCAATTTATATATTTATTTGGCTTTTAAAGCCATGGTTAACATGTGTCAGTTAGGTATGTTTCTCTCTTCATATTTTCATTTTTTATGGCTGCAAGGAAGGTTAAGACTAGACCCGGCAAATTAATGACCAAAGCTGTACTGCTGCAATTATGCCGAGACATTTCCAACAACTGCGACGCCTATCAAAGCGATAATCTGATATCTATTGCCTACCAAGAGTCTCCCTCATGTTCTTGTAGAGGTTTATGGAGTCGGTGTCCTTCATGAACTCCCTCACCACTTCACCCTGATCGTTCTCCACCACCAGCACCTCCTCCGGTTTGGCCATGCGGCTCACCATGAGCAGACGCACCTGAAGCAAAGAAGAAAGCGCCATCATTACGGCATCTGTGCACACCTGAGGAACGACGCGCGGGCGAGACGGTCATACGACGTACCTTTGAGAGGACAGGGAGATAGAGGTGCCTGCGCGGGGGCACGTCGAAGTGCTGACTCCCGGAGAGCAGGGGTGACGTGGAGGTGCTGAACGGACTCTCCCTGTACAGTTCGGCTGCCAGGTGGTTCCAGTATTCCAGACAGATCTTGAAGATCTCGGTCTCCTCCACCTCAGACACCAGCAGCATGTAGTGGAGAGCCTAGAAAGAGGAAAAATGGAAGAGAGGGAGTGAGAGAGATTCATGTACCTAAAAATCAATATTTATACTGATATTGTATTCACACTGGTGTAAAGTCAGGCCAGTCTTGATCACCGGGTGTTTGGAGACAGTTATGGAGACAGTTGGTCATTGATACATGATGATGTTTCCAAAGCTTAATGAAATCCTGATCCAACACCTCAAAAAGCTAAAAACAAACTGGCTTTACTGCAGTGCAAACTATTGTGGTCCAAGTGTTTTGTATAAGCAGTTTGTAGCTGTACAGGTTTGAACTTAATTAAGGACACTTTAAATAATCATGAGTATGTTTACAGGGGCATAAAACCATTTAGGCTTGGTAAACGAACCTGACCTCAACCCCATTTAACACTTTTGGGATTACCTGGAACTGCGACTACAAGTCAGACCAGACCTCTCCCGACAAAAAGCTCTTTTTTTAATTTATTTTTCCCCTTTTAGTGCAGCCAATTGTTCAGTTTGCATCGTGCTAACCCATATCCCCTCCGCAACATGGGCAGCAGCCGGATGCATCTTTGCCACCCGCACATTGACGAGTGTGGCGCCACCTAGCGTTGCATGCAGAGAGACACACCCTAAGGGCACCCTTCCTCATCTCTGTGCAGGCGCCTCTAATCGGCCGGCAGAGGTCGTAATCGCATTCTGACAGAGGAGGAGGTTCCGGACAGCGAACTAGCGGGCCAATCTGGCACCACAGAATACTTGGTTTTTCAGCGCGAACCATGGCGTCACCTGTGGGCGTGTCATGTTGTACCTCAAAAAAACTGGTGGAAACGCGTGTCGGTTCTCTACAGGACACCAAGGTTCTAAGAAACCTGAACAGAACCGGTTCAAGAACCAGGGTTCTTTTGGTGGAATAGCGCTAAGAGAGACCCACATCCGGTTCAACCGGCCAATCGTTGCTCATACAGCCACTCAGCCTCGAACCGGTAAGGCACGGCTGGATTCGATACGATGTATCTGGAATCCAGCTCTGGTTGCAGCGTGTCTTTTTACCGCCGCGCCACCTGAGCGGCACAAAAAGCTCTCTTGACTGAATACTTTAACGCCCGATCTTGTGGAAAGCCGTTCCAGAGGAGTGGGTAGCGACCCCATATTAATCCTGACAATCATGCTCAGGTGTCCAGATACTTTTGACCATACATGTTGTATAATCTCCTCGCTTTCCAATTCCCAATTGTGAATCCCCGATCTTATCCGGATCACCACACTCACCCTCCGACACGTGTCTAATCTGCGGCTGCTTTTAATTATCGGCCAGCGTCGAGTTCGTCCACGCTAAGCTCCATGTGACACGGTGATCGCATAACACAGCGCAGATGGGAAAAGAAACCCATCCGACCATCCGTCCCTCAAACACGGCCGAATGTAACTGTATTATGAACTTGCAGGTGTGTTCGACTGCTGCGTAGGTACCGCATCTACATCTAGTCTATCTATAAAGTTACTCTAAAAACTTATGTTACTCTAATTTGTGTCAGAGAGCCAGACTGACCAGGGCGCCATTGGCAAAGACGCCCGAGACCAAAAGCCAGCTCTCTACATAGTGTTCCTCTCTTTCTTACGCAGTTGCAAGCAATACCAATGCAAACGCGCCTTTGTAAGAGGTTTATCAACCGTTACTGCTCGACCATCTTTGATCAATATTTCTGATCTGGAAAATACAAATTGCAATTATGCCTGCTACACAAATCCCTACTGCATGGCATGCGTCCATCCTTAGTTCCCTGCAGGAACGTATCAAATCCTGCCTGCTTTAGTGCAGCGGTAGCCGAGTGGTGGACAGGACAAGTGACCAGAAGCCGCTGCTGTGTGGACCTACCTCCATCAGGGTTTCCCGCAGGTTGGGCCTTTTCTCGATCAGCTGGCCGTGCTCTTTGAGGAAGGTGCAGAGGAACAGGCTGAGGTTCTGGATGAAGTTCTGCTCGTCGTCTTTGCCGTTCGCGTACGCCAGGCGGATGTTCGTGTTCAGGGGCAGCATCTGTTAACCAGCAAGCAGCAGGGCATTTTACTCATGAGCTTTTTCTTAAAACGAAACAGAAACATTAGGCTGCGTTCACATCGCTTCAACACCGGTCAATTTATTGCAATGTTTGTTTGTTTGTCTGTATTTTAACGCCATGTTTAACACATTTGTGTCCTTTTATGGCATGATGGGTATTATTTTTGAGTTTATCTATTGTATAATGTCCTTTTATTATGGGTCCATTTTATATTTTCATTTTTATGGCTGTTGTCTTGGGAATTTCGATGTTTGCTGTATTTTGTCTTGTCTTTTCTCTGATAGTTTATCCGCCTTTTCATTTCTTGCTGCAGTTTTGTTGATTGATTGATTAGTTTTTAGCGCCACACACTGGGGTCATCTATACGGCGATACTCAAGTTGCTTCTTCACTTTGTGTCAATTAAAACGAATTATAAAAGATGTTTTAGATTTAAATATGTTTAAAAAAATCCTTATTTTCCCTGTTACTGTAGATTTATTGCTGCAGTTTTGTAAGAAATGGAAAAGAAAGCTCTATTGTCATTCGGAGATGAGCAGTGATGCAGACCCAGTGGAAAAGAAAGCAGTTTAGTGAAACCTTGTCAATCAATGAGCTACAAAGGCCTACCAGTGATTCCAGGGATAATTTTGGCTGGACAAAAATAAGCTTGATTATCGATATACATCCTGTGATTGTTTCAAAGCTAAATCAAACCGTTCTACTGCGGCAAGCGACACTCATGCAGCAGTTTGGAGATGGAGTTAAACGCCCCATCATAACCAACACAGAAAACAGAACAAGTTAAAGTCGTGCTGTAATTTTACTAAGACGACTGCATGCAGTTTCTCAGTGTTTTCCTTCAACACGGAGACAGCAGGACTAGCTTAAGATCCTGGGGCATCAGTGACATCATGATTAACAGTATATTCATTCATTCCTTCCTTCATTTATGTGATTGTAATCAGGCATTTTTTTATTTGTTGTATTTGTGCCATTTTCTGTCAGGTAAAGCACTTTAACCGCTGCTGTACGTTATTATTTATGTATCTCAATACAATGGCATTGGATTCTTATTTGAATAGAATACTCGAGCGTGTTACCTGTTTGAGCTGCATCATGGTGAGAGAGAAGAGGTTCACAAACTGTTCCTCGTACTGGTTGACGCTCACGCCTGCGATCTCCGTCAGACATTTCAAGGTCACGTTACGGAACATCGGAACGTTCAGGAACTACGTGGGGGGGGGGAAGAAAGAAGAGATGGAATAGAACATTAGAATAGAACATTCATCTATTATATCAGTTTTGGACGTCCATTTTCGATGCCCTTTCTAAAATTCTGGAAGTACCACTGGACTACTCGCCTTATATTGCGCTTATATTTGGTGTTCTGCCAGTAGATGCTCACCTAAGTTATTATAAGTGTAACGTACTGGCTTTCCGCACTCTGCTAGCCAGACGACTAATATCGTTTAGGTGGAAAGATCCTCGTCCCCCGACTTACACCCACTGGATCAGAGAGGTTATGCAATATCTCAAACTAGAGGAGATAAGATACTCTCTTCAAGGGTTTTGGCAGCCCTTCTTGACATTTGTGGAAAATATGGAAGCTGGAAGTATGACCCATTAAGATGCATTATGTATATAATATGCAGTATGTATCTATTTTAAATGACTGTGCCTTGTTATTTCATTGTGTATAATTTTGTGTTTATATTTTAGTATAGTTTTTAATATTAATGCAGATCTGGGGGGTTAAAGGGATTGTTTGTATTCTGTATATGGTAAAAATCATTAATAAAAAACTACAATAAAAAAAGACCAAACATACAGCAGGTCAATGGCATCTGCTGATCAAAACACTAATGTTCACTGGTTTGATGGTTTGTGGATGGGGATCATTTCCACACAGTTTGAACCAGCTTGGGTCACCAGTAAAACTCTATGTAATGTAACAGTCCATTAGACCAATGTAGATTTTATATGCAGTACATTAGCACAGTCAAACACCGTTCTATGATCGTTCTCACGTCAAAGCACAATTCGGCCGCACGTACATCGAAGGACACGTGTCGGAGGTTCGACTCGACCACCATGCCCGAGGCACGAGGTTACAAGTGAAGAGCCGACACCCTGCATATGATCTACCTCAGTTCCTTACGCAGTTGCAAGCAAAATCAATGCAAATGCGCCTTTGTAAGAGGTCTCGGCCGCGCACGCGCTTATCTATGTAGGCACCGACAAAACCGTTACACGTTTACCTTGTACACCAGGGTGCTGATGAGTTTGGTCTCAAAAATGTAGCCCAGAGGAATCCAGTTCAGGAAGCGCAGGAGGGTTTCCAGCGTGGCTTGGACCAGGGGAGCATTCTGGGAATTTTCCTGATGAATCAGAAAAACAAAAGCACTTTCTTTCACCGTTTCACTCGCAAAAATGCAACCTGAGCTCATTCATAGCCTTCTGGAGGCGAGATATTAAAGAGGCATGCAAATGTTTTATCACAAACATCAGTGTTAGAAACTTATTATTCAAATGAAAGTTACTAACCATGACAAACTGGCAAAGCTGAAAAATCTGGGAGAATTCGTTACACATGCTGCGAGAGAGAGATAAAAAAAAGTATAATTTGTACAAACTTGAATGTAAAACCTTTCTGCTACACCGATAGGTAACGAACACACACACACACACACTACACAGCAGGTTACCTGTCCTTCAGGTGCTTGGCTTTGACTTGAGTCATCTGTCCGCTGGAGAAGTCGAACACCTCTTCGCTGAGAAGCTTCAGGATGATCATGTTGTTCTGGCACAGGCTCTCGCTCGTACGGCTCGCTCCCACTATGTCGCTGATGAACGTGGGCCAGTGCTTCGGCCACTCCTGCTTCAGAATCTGCGTTGGGGGTAGAAATGACAATAATAATACTATATGAATAGACTGCTTAGAAAATAACCAACTCTGGGAGGGAAACAACCAGACTGGGACAAGTTATGCCTAGCTCACACTACACGGCTCTCAATCGCTATGTGTGAACTACTTAACAACTCGATCTGACCGAAGAGAGATTTCTAGCTCATCAAATATCTGGATCTGAGTTGCCCGACTGGCAATGAGTGCTATCTCGAACGGCCAATGAGAACGCAAGATACGGGAAAAGTGAGGGGAAACGCAGGTGAGGAGTGTAAAAAGGTGGGACAGGGGCGTAATATAGTTTATATCAGAATACATCAGCACACACACAAGTGTTACAGTATTTCTGACCTGATCGTTCTCTACAAAACACCCACGCTGCATTGCAAAAATATATTTATTAACCTCCAACTCACTATAGAACGATCCATGCACTTCGTGTTGCCAAATCCACTCAGATTCATTTATTTTTCCTCTTTGATTTTACGCTGCACATCAGCGCACAAACTTTGATCGCTCGCTTCTTGTTGACGTGCATTTTTGGACGTGGTATCGTTAAACCCCCTCGTCACTTCTCACGTTTGTTTTCGTGACAGAACCTAGTTTGGGAGACCAGAGAAGCTCGCCTGCGATTCCAGTTGGTGATAGATGGTGTAGTGTGAAACCCCCTGTCACCGATCAGTCGTGTAGTGTGAAACACACACCGACCTGAAAGACTCCCGATCACAAGAGATCCAGTCGTGTAGTGTGAACCGTACAGCGACCTGACGACTTGGAAAGTCGTGTAGTGTGAACTTGGCATTAGTTGGTTAGTGGAATTTTTTAGAACAGTGACGACACATAAGTTACGCCCCTGGCAAGACATTAACGTTTCAGTTTTGGTTTGAGTAAAAATGGCCTTTATAGTTGTAGCTAAGCAGAGTGATTTGCTCAATGATTTGTACCAAAATAAAACAGCTCACCTGCACCAAGATCATGTTGAGTTTTGACAGGTAAACTGCCTCTTTCTGAAAGAAACCAACAAAGCCACAGTAAATTCATGTAATCTAAAGGTCCATCTGAATAAATTAATAGTGGTGCTTTAATGCACAGGAACATGTAAAGAAATCAAACTGTAACATGGACAAAGGCCCTCAAACACATGATTAAACAGACACACCTTTAAAAAAAAAGCAATACAAGCTTATGAGACACTTTACCTCAACAACGTTAGCATCAGATGACGTCTTGATAATCAGTCCAACAACATATTTCTTTATTCCTACAGAAAAACAAACAAGTAAATATTAGGGATGGACAAGAAATTGAACATTGGGATTGCAATTAGTCATAAAGTAGAGATGGGACGATCGGGGTTTTTGGCACCGATTCCGATCTCCGATCTCCTTTCAGGGACATCGGCCGATAGCCGATTGCGATGGTGGGGGTAGCAGTAAATAAAATAAATAAACTTAAAAAGAGCCTCACAGTGAAGATAAACCGGAGCAGCGCGCGTGTGTGTGTGTGTGTGTGTGTGTGTGTTTGTGCCTTTAGAAGAGACGCTTTGTTCACAGTATCGCTATAAGTGATTCATTGATTCACGAGTCATTTTATGCGAAGCGTAAGTTTCTCTTCTCGGTTATCTCTCCGTGTTTACTGTTATTAATTAAATGTCGTGGTTTTAAATAAACACCAGCGACTACAGAACATTCTGTGTGACTCTCTTACATTAAAAAGCTTCATTAAAAAGCTTAATTAAACTGCTATTACCACAGATCTGTAACCGACCGTCAGACTCGTTCCGTCTAAGGAGCTAAAAGTTCAGCAGATGATCCTGAACTAACGAATTTGGTAATGAATAAACTTTTGCCTCTGATTGGCTCTGTAACGTTTTCTGTTCTCATCTACATCACAAGTAAGAACCACTCACGATTTACCAAAGTGAACCAGGAGTTTATATAACGTGCTGATAGAATCGACTCAGATGTGACCGGGTTGAATTATCTTTTTAAAGTAAATATTACAATCAGCAAAATTACATCGTATGTATGATGCACAACGTTAATCATGTTATTTTAGGTCATGAAGAGCTTTCACTGTGGTTTCTGTACGATGGTTGATGAATGGTGATGTGATGGTTGGCGCTTCGTAGCTCAAAGTCTGGATCGATCCACTGAGCTGTTAACTTAACGTGATCTTTATATATCACACGATCGGATCGGCTACTTTTAGGAAATATCGGCCGATCGCCGATAGCATATTTTGATTAAAAATCGGCCGATACCGATTCATAGCCGATCGATCGTCCCATCTCTATCATAAAGCTTTGCAATTTTGATGATTACAGCATTTTTGACAAATTCCAAGTCAACAGTGGCAACACAAACACACAACATGGACAAAAAATTATTCTAATTTCCTTCTAATCTCCAGTTTTTAATTTGAGCCACAATTATTGCTAACAGACGTAATAAATCCGACAAAACGATGCACACGAGCACTGCAAACGTAACTGCACGCAGAAAGAATAAGTCTTACCGTCACATTGGTTCCTTGGAAGAATTTTCCAGCGTGTCTTAATGACGGACTCCAGAATCTGAAGGGCGTAATACTGTCAAATAAAAAAAAGAACAGCATGGTTTTGTTATTAAAAAAAGAAAGAAGGAAATCGGGTGCTCAGGTGGCACGGTGGTAAAACACGCCAGTCTAGATCTCCAGCTCTGGAGGTTGAATCTCATCTCTGCTATCGACCAGCCAGGCGCCTACACAGACGTGATTGGTTATATCAGAAGGCGGGAGGACCGAATGGACTCCTGAAATTCCATTACTGCTGGCTTGTTTGGTGGCGCCTGCACAGACACGTTGCGTGCGTGACTCTCGGTACGTGACACTGTTCTCTGTGTGAACCCGCCTAGAGCAGGTGAAAAGAAGCGGTTGGCTACTATACGTGTCCGAGGGGAGCGTATTAGGTACAGCTCCACATAAAGAAATGAATTAATAACAGGGCTGAAGAAGAGAACTCCATTAATGAACAATGCATCACTTCTACCCCAACATTGCAGGGTACTTTACTAACTGGTAAATACTTATCCCAGCGGACATACTTTGGTCTTCATGTTCTGCGAGAACTCCAGGATGGTGTCCACTCTGGTCCATGCGTCCGGGTGATCTTTTAAGTTGGTAAGGACTTCCTGTGCCAGCCGTTGCTAAAATACATGGCAAGTGAACAAAAGCTTTACATTTTATCCACATATAAACAAGCAGCTTGTGCGATGTTAATAATGACAGACGAAGCACTGTAAACACTAGCACACCAGAGCTGACATCTCAAACTCGTGAGTTCAAATCTCAGCTCCTCTTCCGGCAGGTTGGGCGCCTACACAAGCTCGTTCATAGTGTTAATTGTTAAATAATAATATCTGAAAAAGCTTTGAGTTTTGTTTTGAACAAGATGGAAATGTCGAGCAAAGCCCGGTTTCTAAACGACAGATTCATTCAAACAAAACTTCCCGTGGCCGCTCAGGTGGCGCAGCGGTAAAGACACGCGCTGCAACCAGGGCTGGATCTCGAAGGTGCGTCGTTTCGAGTCCAGCTCTGCCTTCACCGGTCGAGGCTGGGCGGCTATATGAACAACGATTGGCATGTTGTTCAGGTGGGGGGCGGGATTTGAGACCGGAGGGGATGCTCTCTCAGGACTGGGGCGGTCGCGCCCTCTGCTGGCTGGTCGGTGGCGCCTGCATGGAGACGGGAGGGGGTGCGGCGGAGTGTGTGATCCTCCGTGCACGGTGCTCTGCCGCGCTGCACTCGTCAAGTGTGGGTGATAAGACGGTCGATTGGCTGTGCACGCATTAGTGAGAGGATGATCGATGGGATGAAATTGGACGCGCAAAAATTATTTAAAAAATAAATAAATAAATAAATACATTTTAAAAAATTAAAAAACTTCCCAGGGGGAGCTGGAAAAGAAAAGGCCTTCGTGCAGTATGTGGTGCTTGAAATTTGATGAGCATGTAGATGTAGAATGCAGTCTAACTGCGTTTTCACACTGACCGTTCGCTCCTGTCCGAATCCATCACTTAATGAGTTTGTTTCATACTTAAATATCCAAACGAACCAAAATGCATCAGGATAAACCCTGCGAGAGCGTACACGCCGCTTATCGATCCAGATGTGTCTGAGGAAACACGGGAAAATCGATCCCGTGTTCTGGACCAGTGCAAATTTCTATGCAAGTAAAAATTGAGCAGCAGCGGAGATGGCATTTGTCTCTAGCTGTGCTAATATTCTGGACAATATACCAGGCTAAACTACATCAGCAAAGCATCCTAGAAATGCTGCGCTTCAGACTTCAGACGAATGAGCATAGAAATCGAGCTCATATTGGGTTAGATGTACAAACAAACTGCTCCAAAGTCAGACCACCTCTTCTCAAACGGACTCGATGCGGTTGTTTTTGTCCGCACCCAAGTGTGATCCAAATAAACTGCACCAGAGGGGACAAAAGTGCAGGTGTGACAACACCATAAAAGGAAAGTTTCAGGTAGAATAAACTTGAAGTACACATCACTGCATTATCTGATGGATCTCAAAAACCACTCCTGTACACGAACCCTAGAAATCCTTGGGAATTTAGACACACTAAAGATTTTTTCCTTTCTTACCAATTTACTTAAAAAGACCTTCTGGTTAATTGACACACAAAACAAGTAAATCATAAAGACAATAAATAAAATGCTAAAAATGAGTATAATATTCAGTCTACACCTAAATCATTTACACATTTCTCTAGGATTACATACCTGGGATCCAACATCATAGTACATGGAGTTGACCACATTGTCCAGCAGGTTGATGTCTAGTTTCTGAGAGAAGTCCAGCAGCTGCCGGGCTGTGTGGTCCGCTAACATTGTCATATCTGCTGGCATAGAGCTGTAGGATGAGAATAGAAGAGAATTATAAGTAAATGTAGCCGTGACGGTATCGACTGCGCCAACACACCCGACAACATGAAGACCTCAGAATCTGAAACGGTTTGTTCTACACAAGAACGTAAAAATCTATATTTAAATTAATGGATTTGATTTCACTTTAGTTTTGTCAATTATAAATACTTTCATGGGTGGTGCTTTCAGCCAACAGATGATTGTGGTTTTATGGTAACTGGGCTAAGTTTCGCTGGGCAAAACAAGTGGGCAATATGGCAGCGATACAGCATGATATTTTCACAGGAAAGATATTAGAAATTGGATTAAATAAATTTCCAGTTAAAACTAAATGCAAAGCAAGAGGCCAGGGAAAAGATCTAGTTTAGTGTAGAACATGAGTTGATTCTAGAGATGTTACACAACGTCTAGTCTTTGTTTGTTTTTGTGTTATCAACCAGTCGGGTGCCTACAAAAACAATTGGCTGTGTGTCTTTAGCAGGGAGGGACAAAGGTCTAAACAAGGTTCCTTGTCGCTGCTGCAATTATGATCTATGTTGGGCAATCAAGACACCTTGATCCATGGCTGATCATGGATGTCGGTCAATCCAACTTCTGTATGTTCATGGGAAGTGGATGAAACTATAGGAAACCAAAAATGGGAGCACACTTAAGCATGGATGGAAGCCCAGGTGACCAGAACTCACGTTGGCGTGCAGCACCCACTCTAGCAATAAGCCACCCGTTTTGAAATTTAGATTTCGATTTATTAACACAAGGTTTAAATGAATCCAAACGTGGCCGCTCAGGTGGCGCAGCGGTAAAAAGAGACGCGCTGCAACCAGGGCTGGATTCTGAGAGCGTGGTATCGAATCCAGCCTTGCTTTACCGGTTCGAAGCCGAGTGGCTATATGAGCAACGATTGGCCGGTCGCTCATGTGGGGGGTGGGACAAAGAACCGGATGTGGGTCTCTCTCTGTCAGAATGCGATCGCGTTCTCTGCCGGCTGATTGGAGGCGCTTACACAGAGATGGGAGAGGGTGCCCTTAGGGTGTGTCTCTCCGCATGCAACGCTAGGTGGCGCCAAACTCGTCGATGTGTGGGTGGCAAAGATGCATCTGGCTGCTGCTCGTGTTTCGGAGGGGATACGGGTTAGCTTCGATCACCTCCGTCAGGGCAGGGTTCGGCATAGACAGAGAGGAAGCACGATGCTAATTGAACAATTGGATGCGCTAAAAGGGGAGAAGAATCCAAACGTGGTGTACTGTGCTTTAAAAGGCTCACAGTACATTAGCCTGAGTCATACAGCTGAACTTTATTAGGTGAAACTATTTCTCTGTTTTTTTTTTTTATTGAAAATAAACTACATTTTGTTTTAATAATCTGAATACAAGTCATTTAAAACTCAGTGATGTAACAAGCTATACAGAACACAGACAAAGAAATGACAGCGATCTTACTCTACAAGTAGGCTTTGTGGAAAAAAACATGAAAACTAAACTGTGCACAAGGAGAAAAACGCTGGAGTTATACAGTGCATTAAGAAACATACATCATTATGGTTAATAAATTGTAATATGGTTAAGATACTAAAACAACATAAACAATGATGTAAGTAAAGTAGAGATCTTACTGTAGGGTTAAATTATACCAATCACAAACAAGGTTTCCTTTGCCATTGTTACATAATGTTATAATTGTTACATAGACTGATTCCTCCCAAATGCAGGACTGAACGCTGCAGGAAATCTTTCCTTACAACTGCAATCAGACTGTTCAATAACTCAATAATAATTCAAAATAATTCATAATAGTAGATATAATAATATCTGTTATTATTTAACACTACAACAGCTTACCACAAATTACATCTCATCTAAAATATTTACTGCTAGGATACTTCTTAATTGTTTTATATGACATACTACATTTTTTATTCTATTTATTCAATTACACAGTGTGTAGAACATTACTTGTGTACTTTAATTATTTGTACTTAATAGTTTTTGCTTTAATGTACCTGGAGCTGCAGTAATAACTGACTTTCCCTATGGGATTAATAAAGTTATCTATCTATCTACAATAATTTATAATATATACCTACATTTTGTATGATATGCATGCACCATAGAAAGTGTTTACATGTATATAGAATCTTACTGTGAATTTTTATTGCTTGTTTTTTATTGTTGTCTGATGTGAGCTGCTATAACAAAGAAATCTCCTGCAAAGGATCAATAAAGCATCTATCTATCTATCTATCTATCTATCTATCTATCTATCTATCTATCTATCTGTCTGTCTGTCTGTCTGTCTGTCTGTCTGTCTGTCTGTCTGTCTGTCTGTCTATCTATCTATCTATCTATCTATCTATCTATCTATCTATCAGCATTGTGAGTTTTTTTGATAGGGGGTTACAAACTACCTACCCTCTAAGATTTCAAATTCAAATGTATACTTAACTTTTTGCAAGCCTTATTATTTTACCTTTACACAACTAGGCAACATCATTTTTATCGGGGTTCACTTCATGCACCCTACCAGTCTCCTTGTACAGGTACCCCAAACCCCTAAAAATCATAGGAGACTTCGAGGGTAAGGAAATTTCTTTGTTACAGCAGCTCACATCAGACAACAAACAACTTCTTGCATACATACAACATTCACTAACAGTGTAAAACAAGCAATACAAATCACAGTAAGATTCTGTATACATGTAAACACTTTTTATGGTGCATACATAGCATACAATATATATATATATATATATATATATATATATATATATATATATATATATATATATATATATATATATATCAGCATTAATATCAACCTCATACCACCAAATCTTTTTTTTTTTTTTTTACAAACCTGAACTGGCTCTCCTCGGTGGCACCATAAGACCAATGTTTACATACCTAATACCTAATAAATACCTACATTTTGTATGCTGTGCATGCACCATAAAAAGTGTTCACATGTATACAGAATCTTACTGTGATTTGTATTGCTTGTTTTACACTGTTGGTAAATGTATGTATGCAAGATGTTGTTGTCTGATGTGAGCTGCTGTAATATCTATCTATCTATCTATCTATCTATCTATCTATCTATCTATCTATCTATCTATCTCTTAACTTTCTGCAAGACATTATTTTACCTTTACACAACTAGGCAACATCATTTTTATTGGGGTTCACTTCATGCACCCTACCAGTCTCCATGTACAGGTACCCCAAACCCCTAAAAATCACAGGAGACTTCGAAGGTAAGGAAAATCATGCGTATATAAGGACATTTCTTTGTTACAGCAGCTCACATCAGACAACAAACAACTTCTTGCATACATACAACATTCACTAACAGTGTAAAACAAGCAATACAAATCACAGTAAGATTCTGTATACATGTAAACACTTTTTATGGTGCATATATAGCATACAAAATATATATATATATATCAGCATTAATATCAACCTCATACCACCAAATCTTTTTTTTTTTTTTTACAAACCTGAACTGGCGGCTCTCCTCGGTGGCACCATAAGACCAATGTTTACATACCTAATAAATACCTACATTTTGTATGCTGTGCATGCATCATAAAAAGTGTTCACCTGTATACAGAATCTTACTGTGATTTGTATTGCTTGTTTTACACTGTTGGTAAATGTTGTATGTATGCAAGATGTTGTTGTCTGATGTGAGCTGCTGTAATATCTATCTATCTATCTATCTATCTATCTATCTATCTATCTATCTATCTATCTATCTATCTATCTATCTCTTAACTTTCTGCAAGACATTATTTTACCTTTACACAACTAGGCAACATCATTTTTATTGGGGTTCACTTCATGCACCCTACCAGTCTCCATGTACAGGTGCCCCAAACCCCTAAAAATCACAGGAGACTTCGAGGGTAAGGAAAATCATGCGTATATAAGGAAATTTCTTTGTTACAGCAGCTCACATCAGACAACAAACAACTTCTTGCATACATACAACATTCACTAACAGTGTAAAACAAGCAATACAAATCACAGTAAGATTCTGTATACATGTAAACACTTTTTATGGTGCATGCACAGCATACAAAATGTAGGTATTTATTATACATTTTATGAATTATTTATTATATATATATAAACCTCATACCACCAAGTCTTAGTAAATAAGTTAAACTTTTTTTTACAATCCTGAACTGACTTACCTGGTTTTTATAAAACTCTCCTCGGTGATGAAATGGTTCTTTAATTCTTTTTTTTTTTCTGTATTTAACAGGAATTAGTTTTGCACAATTCAAACCCACGCCAAATCGCTTTATAGCATGATGACGCGTTAGCAGGATGCTAACATGAATGAACTTGAAGACAGTTGGCGCAGCCGCTTGCTGATTCCGATGCTGATAATTTTTAATAAATTACGTTTTAAAGCCAGGCGCGTTTAATAGTGCACACAAACTCAACGGTTCAAGAGAGAAGAGCTAAACTCGGGCTAACTGTGAGGGAAAAAAAAAGCTAGACTCGGAGCTAGGCTGACCCCTGTAGGTTAGCCTCAGTGCTAACTAGCTAACGTCACTGATTGGTTAAAGTTTCTATGCTAGGTGGCTAACAGAGTTCACTCCTCGCCGCTTTATTGTCTTGAATTAAATCAGAATTTGGGTTGTTTTTATCATTCAGAAAGAAAAAGCCGCGTCGCTTGTAAGGCATCGGTATGAAAGAGTTTCTAGGCGAGCTCTGCTCTCGGCTTGTTCATCAGACCGGCTGAAACCGGTTCAGACTGGTGTAGTCCATCTCGGTTTAGTTCTCAGTCCGTAGCGCCGCGGAAAATTTGGACTGCGGACACGCCCCCCGGGTCACGCGATTGGTCCGTGGATGTGGCGCAGGGCGGATTCCTGTCATCCCATTGGTCGGACGGGACGTCAATCTTACAGCATAGTCTGGCAGCGCCGATGCAATACAAGACCCATGAATGCAAACGTGAGGTGGGTTGGACTGAGAGAGCATGGAAAATTACTGACAACCTACAGTCATCTAGAGCAACTTTAACACGTGCTTCTGCTGTCTTTATTCCACCCTGGGTCAATAAAATGCCCCAAAATATTACAATCTAACGTTTACTCATGTAATAAGAATAATAATCAATGCACACGTGACAATATAATAAGGCAACAGTAATAAAAATACTAATTCAATTCATGTTTATTATCATGTTTTGGTTCAGAGCAGGAACACGCCCTACAGACTGCTTATTGATCCATCCACACACTCCAGGAGCAATTTATTTATTTATTAGGATTTTAGCATGGTTCGAGTCCTGTTTATCTTTCAGTTACATTTACATTTTCGGCATTTGGCATTTACAGAAGTGCTTCCATAGTAAACATTTCCTTACTCTAGTTTAAATAGACAACAGTCCAAGAACACAAATCTGCTAAAACCTGGGTTTTTTTTATTTTTATGGAAGAGTGTGTTAGTAATTAAGTACAAATCAGATTAAGTGCTTAGTAAAAAGTTGAGTTTTTAATAGTTTTTTAAAGATTAAAGTGATTAAACAGCTGATTTGTAACTGGTTCTTCTCAACAAAGAAATTGAGATATTTATAAGGAAACTGGTAAAAAAGTTGTTTTAGGGTACACCACACCAAAATAAACGTTACCATTTTTATTACAGTTTAAAAGAAAACACATTGGACATTCATTAATTGTCACGTTTCCCACAGCCACATCCTTGCCAGTGTCACAGTGGCTCCAACGTCACATTGCCCACGTGCACAAGCAATTCATAAATACAAATGTGAAATTTATCTACCCTGCACTGAAATGTAGTAAAGCTCAGTGACAAAAAAAAATCATAATTATCCATATAAGGTTCTCCAATTTACACTTACCATAAACTCAACTAATCAGATTGTGCAGCGATACGGTACCCCACTACTGCTAAGATCCAGGGATCAAAGGTTAAAATCTCAGAGATGCTATCAGCCGGCTGGGCACCTGCACAAATATGATTGGCTAGAGTCAGAGGGAGAGATGGCCTAAACAGCCTGGCCATTAAGAGGTGCACTTATCAGTGCACTCTCAGTGCCGGTCCCAAGCCCAGATAAAAATAAACAGGGTGGCATTAGGCATACAGTGCCAGATCAGGTATGCTTACCACAATGATCTGCTGTGTGACTCCTAAATACATAAACACCCAAAATAAAAATAAATAAATAAATAAATAAATAAATACTGCAGATCTACAACCAAATTGCGTGTCACTTTGGTTTAATACAATTCAGTCATTATCAAATAAACAAGGTGGCAAAACATTCTGACAAAGAACCAAAAAAAGTCTTTCCTTAACAGGGGAGCTAAACAGTCGTGACAAAATTACTTGTGTTCTTCCACCATAGTTTTGTCATCACCACTGTAGGATTCCGGACTGTTCTGTGAGCTTTTTCTATCTTCTGTCTGATCTCCACCCTTTAAAGCACTTCTACTTCTTTCTCCATCATCACTTTCCCTACTTGTGTTACTATGGAGACTGTGGCTCCTGTCCCTGCCCCTGAGGTCACTTTCCCCATCACTCTTCTCCTGATCACTATAATAATGATCACAATCCAGATTGTCTGTATCGGAGTGTCTGTCGTCTCCTTCCTCATCAGTGTCACGTTTGTTGTCGTCTTTTTCTTCATCCTCTGTGTGCATGATGTTCTCTCTGACCACCGGTTTATCCTCAACATCTTGTTCATAATCTTCATAATCGGCAGGATAGTCACCAGACAGAGAGTCAGCATCCAAACCCCCCAGGTCATCAAGTATTCGGTCCTCTCTGGGGAAAAACACCTTTATTAATAATAATAATAACAATAATAAACAGTTGATAAAAAATCAGTTGGGTCATGGATATGTTTTTAAATCCAGTTTTTAATGATGATAAAAGCAGGTGTACTGCGTGTAAAAATGACCATTAAAACTTAAGTTGGAACTGTTGCATTTGCCTGTTAGTAATCATAACAAGTGTATTATGCAGTCACATTTATAAATGTTATTGCTAACACCCAGGTCTCTTTCAATAAAGCTGGAGAAAGACAAGCTGGTAAAGTTCTGTCCCCTTTAACCTATCCGATCCTGTAATGCCTCAAGTTCCAGACATTTTTACATGGAGCATTAGGGCTATCCTTCAAGGCTGATGTTGAAAACCTCACCAATCATGGTCTTACTCTCTACAACATTAAAAATATTAGGCTATTCCTGTCAATGAAAGGTGTGTGTGTGTGTGTGTGTGTGTGCGTAGCAGGTAGATGCTGACCTGTATGTAGGTGGAGTGTGGCTCTGTGACCGCTCCTCTCCTCTGTGACTCTTGGGAGCTTTACTACAGACAAAGGCCTCACTGAGACCACACTTATGCAGAGCTTCAGTGTAGCACCTCTCTGCTGCCAGCTTAGCATTGGTCTGTATCAGAGAAATACATCATCATCATCATCATCCTCATCCTCATACTCATGCATGTCGGGTTTTACTAAAGTTTCCTATTTGTAACAATCAATTTAATGATCCAAATTGTTTATTGTGACAAATAAATAATAACAGAGGCAATCAGATATCACTGCAGATAGTTAAGTAAGTGGAAACATGGGCACTCGGTTGGCACAGCCATTTAACACACTACCCCACCAATGCTTAGATGTCTTGAGGGCTCTCAAGTTTGAATCTTAGCTTTGATATTGACTGGCGGGATTCCTACAAATATGTGATTGGTGAACGTGTCAGAAGGAATCCTCATTATTGCTGCTGGCTGGTCAATGGTGCTACACAAGGATGGTCATTAACAGAGAGCAGTGCATGTATGTCTGTACACAATAGTGATCTTTGTGTCAACTTGCCTTTTGCAGGTGAAAACAAGCGGTCCGTTACTACACACCTGCAAGAGGGGGCGTGTTTTAGATAAAGCCCTCCTCGGTCAGGACAGATACAACAGTGGGGCAAGTGGATATGGCTAGATTGGGAAATGAAGGGTAAACGTATGTGACAGAAAGATAGACAGCCCACCTGTGCTACTCTTTCTAGAAGTAAAGGTCTACTGTTCACTCTCTCCTGAATTCCTTTCATCTCTTCTTGGAATTCCCTGCGCCTCTGCAGGTCCTGCTTCCTGCTCCCATAAAATGTAACACCATGTTAAATATTAGAAAATAAAACGAGGTCAGAGTCAATAAACTATCTTGACTTCTTAGTTTTTTAGTAGAATAAAACCAATGGAGAACCAGTTAAACATGCAGTCAAGATTAGAGTTTATTATTTAAAAGTGCAGAATACCTGAACTGCTCGAGTTTGGACCGGTACGTCTGTGCCAAGGTCATGTGTGGGTCGTTGGCCTGAGCACGCTTGGCGATCAGCTTCTGCAACTTCCTTTCCTTTTGCTTCTGTCTCTCCTGCCATCTCTCCTTCTCTTCCTCAGCCTTCTTCCTCTGCTCCAGAACTTTCCTACTCAGACGGAAGACTTTGTGCTCTCAGAACTGGAACTTGAGGGCCGTTTTAGGTAAGGGGTAAAACTAAGATGGGACAGCAGGAGCAGGGGTGAACTCATGTTGGGGTGGTTGTTTGCTTCGGGACCGTTAAATTGTCGGTGATTGAGTCAATAAGCGCTGACAGACACATGGTTGATTGGGATCTTAGTCAGGAATGCTTGGTTTATTAATGTTTTTTTAACTACACAGTAATGGATTCTGGGATGGGGTTAAAAAGGGGACCAGACACAAACCTAGAAAAGAAACACTGGGATTTATCAATTACCATGTTGGGAGTAGTTACCTAACGGCGTCTTGACGTTTCTTGGCAGCGTCTGTGATCTTGGTAGGCAGGTACTCTTGGCTCCCAGAAAGAGATGAGCAAAGGGAGGATGAAGACGTCCGGGGTGAAGAGGTAACAAAGGGGCATCTTGAACTCAAAGGGTTCTTTCTCCTTACTGCATCAGTTGTATTGCAATCTTTATGTGAGGTGAAGTTAGCTGTGGACAGGTCAAAGGGTTCACATGTAGTGACTGGACGGGATTCCCTTTTGCCCTCCAGCTGCTTCTGGAAACGCCTGTAGCTGGCATCAAAGTCAGGCACCTGGGTGTTGATTCTGGGGCGATGGTTGGTGTTGTCGTACAGCTGATCTGCCTTCTGTGCTCTCCGTTCTGCAAGACGTTTGGCAAGCCTACTGGGTGGCATTGAAGCACCAAGCAGCATCTCTCTCGCCCGCATAAACTTTTTAATCTCCCGGTAGAGCGCCTCTTCTTTTTGCCACTCACCCAACGCCGCTTCCTTTACAGCATTGGGAACAGGTTTGGCCCGGAACATGTTCCTTCGGCGTTCCTCCTGCTTCTTCTGCTCCTGGAGCTGTTTCTCCTTCTGTGCTTTCTTGGCGTGCTCCCGCTCCAGGAAGCTGAAAGGTCTCTGGGAGTCACGGAGCCTCTGCTGATCCGCAGCACGTAGCTGGCACCTGCGTTCCTCATCCCGCTCCTGCAGCTCCTCGTACAACGGAAGGCGGACATGTGCAGGCACTGAACTGGCTCGGAACTTGCGCTGGCACTCGGTTAGCTCCTCTATTTGCAGACGCAGCTCCTCGTTTTCTCGTTCGATCTCGGAGCGAGACCGGACGCCTTTGCTCTTAAGTTCTGCCTCCCGGAGCGTCATCTTAAAGGGTTTGGGAACTGTTACACGTGGACGCCAGCCATTCTGTTCCTCCTGCTTTCCTTTTTGACCTCTGGTCTTAGTTTGCACCATGGCTTGGCAGTTGGGTGGATGGTTCTGCGGCTTTGTTGAAGAACAGTGGCGATGACATGGGGACTGTTTGTCCACACTGAATTCCTTCCACATGTTCCTGATTTGTTCTTTGGACGAAATAGAAAAGCCTTGATGAATGCAGTGGCTGACTGGATCAGCACAGTCATCGTTCACAGTGAGCTGCTGCTCGCCCATGTGGAATTTTGTGATGCCACTTCTGAGCTCGTGGGCAGACTGAGCCCTCTTTGTTTTTTCTCTTAGGGTTAATCCATCCCATGGTGCCCTGCAGGCAATAAAACAAATTTACTTCAGCTACATTAAAACAATATTACGTTTTAGATCACCCTGACAAAGGAAGTGTTGGCTCAGTGCTTAAGATGCTGAACTAGTGATCAGAAGGTAGCTGGTTTAAGCCCCACCACCACCAGGTTGCCACTGTTGGGCTCCTGACCAAGGCCCCCAACTCTCAATTGCTGCATAATTTTAATTTAATAATTCAATACAAATTAATAATTCGCTCCAGGTGACAGGATGTCTATTTAATCACTGTTTCTTCATCACAGTGTTGCCAGCTCCTCTGTTGGCACCTGTACGTTCTTTCTAAATTTGTGTTGCCATGCTTGATGCGGTCACGTCTTCCACTGGCACTTTTCGGGGCATGTTTGGATTCACACTGAGTGTTGGCTGTGCTGGTCAAGAAGTGGTGATTCGGCTTAGTTTACTGCTGACCGCAGCTTGTTCTGGGTTTCCTTTATTTTCTCTTTTTTTAAGAACTGGGTTGTTGTGGGCGCTCTGAGCAGCCTGCCATCATGTGGCAAGCAGTTTTCATTTCTGCTCTTTCCTTTTTCGTTCCACTTTCACTTTCGCGGGCTGTGGATGTTGTGTGCTCTTTATTTATTATTATTTATGTTATGTTATCTATTTTGTTTGACTTTTTCTTCTACCTTGGTTGAGCCTCCTGCTTATTGGGTTAATTGCCTATTTATACAGGTTCAGGGCTATACCTGGGACCTCAGTGACAAGGCTCGACTCGCCTTGTTACACTATATTTGTAATGAAAAAATATTATAGTGCGAGGAAAATACACATGGAATAATTAAACTTGTGTATTACTGTTGTTATTGCAGATACCCATGAGCTCACACATGTTTAAGAGTGTCTAGTGTCACAACTGATTGATGGCTATTAAGGTAAGTCCCTTAAAGTATGTGGCACCAATATTTAAAGTCATTTATAATCCAAAACTCTGGTATTCCAGTTCCAGTTCCAGTATCACAACTTAGCCAAAACAAGAAGAGAACTTACGGACAGGCTCGGCTGGAGCTGCTCAGAGCTGCGATGCCATTCAAATCGAGTTTCTTACGGTACATTAGCTCCAGTTCAGACATGGCTTGAAGGTGAGCTCTCCGCAGCTCCTCCAGCTGGTTGTAATACTCTATACTGGAGCGGTAAAACTCTTGCAGGTCGATGTGATCATGTGACATTGTACGGTCATTTTTGATGGGCAGTGGGCTGCTGTCTTTGGCATGAGCGTCATTTTCTTCTGGGTCTGAGACTGTGTCATAATCAATCTGTGAAAATAAAAAGGGATCTGATAATTAAGTATAGTACAGTACAGCATTCATTCATTCATTCATTGTCATTAAGACAGCATGTCTTAGGACTTGTGGGAGGAAACCATCTGGGAATCAAACCCAGGACCTTCTTGCAGTGGGCCAACAATGCTACTACCGAGCCACCACACAGTAAAGCTATACACTATGCATCAGCCATAACATTAAACTGTCACTGTCCATTTTATCAGCTCCACTTACCATATAGAAGCACTTTGTAGTTCTACAATTACTGACTGTAGTCCATCTGTTTCTCTGCATGCTTTGTTAGCCCCCTTTCATGCTGTTCTTCAATGGTCAGGACCCCCACAGGACCCCCACAGAGCAGGTATTATTTAGGTGGTGGATCATTCTCAGCACTGCAGTGACACTGACATGGTGGTGGTGTGTTAGTGTGTGTTGTGCTGGTATGAGTGGATCAGACACAGAGTCCACTCACTGTCCACTCTATTAGACGCTCCTACCTAGTCGGTCCACCTTGTAGATGTAAAGTCAGAGACGATCGCTCATCTATTGCTGCTGTTTGAGTCGCTCATCTTCTAGACCTTCATCTACACCTGCCCACGGGGCGCTGTTGGCTGGATATTTTTGGTTGGTGGACGATTCTCAGTCCAGCAGTGACAGTGAGGTGTTTAAAAACTCAAGGAGCGCTGCTGTGTCTGATCCACTCATACCAGCACAACACACACTAACACACCACCACCATGTCAGTGTCACTGCAGTACTGAGAATGATCCACCACCTAAATAATACCTGCTCTGTGGGGGTCCTGACCATTGAAGAACAGGGTGAAAGGGGGCTAACAAAGCATGCAGAGAAACAGATGGACTCCAGTCAGTAATTGTAGAACTACAAAGTGCTTCTATATGGTAAGTGGAGCTGATAACATGGACAGTGAGTGTAGAAACAAGGATGTGGTTTTAATGTTATGGCTGATCGGTGTATTTGTGTTATAAATGATATTAAAGCATTTATTTGGACTCACCTCTTTATCATTATGGATGTAATGAGGAATCTTTGCTCTCTCTCTCTCATA
Organism: Trichomycterus rosablanca; assembly: GCF_030014385.1. Taxonomy (NCBI): domain Eukaryota; kingdom Metazoa; phylum Chordata; class Actinopteri; order Siluriformes; family Trichomycteridae; genus Trichomycterus; species Trichomycterus rosablanca. The sequence continues at coordinate 3,639,317 of NC_086002.1, read as the reverse complement.
TGAAGCTGCTGGAACTTTAGTGTGAGGATCCACCGGCGTCTTCAGACACGAAGTAACGAGCACATTCACACGATGAGAATTCTTCATCATTGTTTAAATGTTATTATTAATTTAATACTTACATTTGTGTGCTTATTTATTTATTTTTATTAAACTAATCAACGCATCACAACAAAGCCGCTAAGTCCTCTCAGCAATGACAGGTCTCCTTGGCAACGGTTAACGGCGTCGCTTGGGATAGCCAATTGCTGCGTTTCAAATGTACCATTACTCCCTTTATAGGATCCCTACAGAGGGTGTGAATTACGAGCTTTAGCAGCATTCTAAGTGCACTTTTCCGTTCATTAAGTATCCAATATGGACGCAGCCAAAGATAAGGGCTTTAAGCAGCCCTATAGATAAAGTAATAGGATTAGGCTGCTTGTACACACACACACACACACACACACACACACACATACACGGGGTTAAATTTGTCTAGCTTTTATCTTTCTATCTTTCTTTTCTGACCAGTGTCGCGGTGGGTTCGGTACCAAGTGAAAACGTTAGCTTCAAGGCAGCCATCCATTGTAGAGCCTTTAAAGGCAATGGATGTGTGGATTACTTTCTTTTCATTTAAATCTGCTAATTTTGGGGCCTAATAATAAGCAAGGCTGTAATTTTCTCAATTGTGTGCTGCTAATATTTGTGTAATACAAAAATTAAGGCCATACAAAAGACCCTGAACCTGTATAGATAGGCAGTTAACCCAACATGCAGGATGCTCAACCAAGGTAGAAGAAAAAGTCAAGCAAAATATATAAAGGGAAAATAACTCGGACCAAAATAACATAAATAATAATAAATAAAGAGCACACAACATCCACAGCCCGCAAAAGTGAATGTGGAATGAAAAAGGAAAGAGCAGAAATGAAAACTGCTCGTCACATTATGGCAGGCTGCTCAGAGCACCCACAACAACCCAGTTCTTAAAAAAATGAGGCAAAGCTATTTATTTATTTTTACCTGAATATTTATTAAAGAAGCAATGATGTGAGGCACCAGTGTAGTCGACCCTGACAAAAACCTACTACAGGGCTTATTTCTGTGGTTACAAACAAGGTTCATGAAGGGCTTTGCGTCTACAGTAATTGTACCATGTCAAAATCCTCACCTTCAATCAATCTGTAGGCGGCACAGTGGCTCGGTGGGTAGCACTGTCACCTCACAGCAAGAAGGCCCTGGGTTTAATTCCCAAGTGGAGCGGTCTGGGTCCTTTCTGTGTGGATTTTGCATGTTCTCCTCGTGTCTGTGTGGGTCCAAAGACGTGCAAGCGAGGTGAATTGGAGATACTAAATTGTCCATGACTGTTTGACTGTGAACTGATGACAGTCAAAGTGTTCGATCCGAAGTCAATTAAAAAAAAAAAGTACATCAAACCCCAGCTCTATTTAACACAATGTCAGTCATCAACATTAAAGGTTAAATAACATTTAAAAATGGTCATTGGTGATGAAAATAATCATTTAAAATAGTAATAAGCCCCTCACAGAGTGATAGTAATAACCCTGATCAGGTGCAACCAATTCCCTTTCAGATCACACACCAACATAACTGGCTCCATCTGGACAAACTGTAGTTTGTTTGTTGATTAATTCAGAATTAAGCTGACTGATCGCAGAGACATTTATAGTGAACCTGTTACTGTGAACCATATCACTACATTCATAATAATAATAATAATAATAATTCAGTCAGTTAGTGTTATATTGTGTAAAATGTACTTTTTAATGTAAAAAGTACAGTTATTCTGGGGGTTACTAGATTTTTTACCTCCTGGCTATTCAGACTTAGTGTTTTAAGCGGGCAAAATGTATAAATGTGCTCGTTTTGGCACTGCATGACAAACCCCCCCCCCCCCATTCCCCTTTAGATTATGGCAATGATGAAAGAGAAACACCACTGTGTCCAAAAAAAAAGTTTATTAAATAACGCAGCGTAACATCTACAGTCGGCGCTTTAACAGTTGGTCTTAGCGAGGGGATCACGGGGATGTTCCGTCCAGTGCGCGCACACACACACACACACCTTACCGCGTGTTAACCTGTGGAGAAAACAGAGATCCAGAATTATTATTTCATATATTTTTCCTGCTCGCTCGCAGGTCATGTTCCAATAACCGATTGACCGAATGCCGAGCGGTCACTCACGACGTCATCGATCTTGAGGATGCTGCGTACTGTCTCCGTGGCGAGGGTAAGTGCGCTGATGGAGACCAACAGGGGCTGGACCACCAGCTCCTCCAAGATGTTAGAGATCCCACCCTGCGAGAGAACGCAACACCACAGATCAACGTGACCGTATTTACGATCCCGACATGTATCATCTATTAAAAACCCTCCTAAAACACCATTTAAGGATGAAATCGAGCACCACTAACACTCCTCCAAGCACCAGGGTGGACTGTAGATTAGAACATATCACAAACGAGCTGTAAAGCTGTTCTAGAGGCAGTGGTTGGACGTCCATCAAGTATACAAGTTCACATATTGTCCACAACGTTAATGCACCATCTCGACCCACCTTGCGGACATTGATGCCGGCCGTCTTCTCGCCCTGGGCGTGCCTGTTGCGCAGCTCGGTGACTGTGGAGATGGGGTTAAGACCAGCGTTCTCGGCCAGCGTGGAGGGAATGACCTCCAGAGCGTCTGCGTAGGCTCGGACACAGTATGCCTCCATGCCACCTAGTGAGCGGGCATACTCTGCCAACCTCAGAGCCAGCTCGATCTCAGGTGCGCCACCACCGGCAATCAGAGCCCTGCAGGAAAAAAGCCAACGACACGTTTTACACAGTAATTGTGTTACTGTATGTGTATGGAATATAAACTTCACTGTGTGTGTGTGAGTGTGTGTGAGAGTGATGGTCACCTCTTTTTAACGAGGCAGCGGATGACACACAGAGCATCGTGAATGGAGCGCTCAGCCTCCTCAATCACCAGCTTGTTGGAGCCGCGCACCACAATGCTCACTGTCTTGCCGGGACTGGCACAACCAGTGATCTACACACACACACGTTAGACAAACAAACGTTTAAAAGTTCTTCTTCAGATAAAGAAACACTATGCAGTCTCTGAACACGAATATCTGATACCTGGATTTTCTGTACGGTCATCTGTGTATTGCCCAAGTATATTATAACCAGCTATAAGCATTTATGACTCGATATCTCAAAATACCAACAGTATTGGTTAATTATTATTACTATTATACATACCTAGTATTCCCATTCTTATACAAATCATTATTATTACATATATACACCAATCAGACATAACATTATGACCACCTTCCTAACATTGTGTTGGTCCCACTTTCGCTGCCCTGCAACTGTGTTGCTCTGTGTATTCTGATACCTTCTGATACCAGCATTAACTTCTTCAGCAGTTTGGGCTACCCTGTCGCCGGTTTACCACTGTTCCTTCCTTGGACCGCTTTTGATAGTTACCGACCACTGCAGACCGGGACACACCCCACAAGAGCTGCAGTTTTGGAGATGCTCTGACCCAGTCGTCTAGCCGTCACAATCTGGCCCTCGTCAAACTCGCTCCATCCTCACGCTCGCCCATTTTTCCTGCTTCTAACATCAACTTTGAGGATGAAATGTTCACTCGCTGCCTAATATATCCCCCCCACTAACATTACAGGTGCCGTGATGAAGAGATAATCAGTGTTATTCACTTCACCTGTCTGTATAGTCTGTATATAGACTAATACCATATATGTACGTAGCTACTATTTGCACTGGTAGATGCAAACTGCATTTAGTTGCCTTGTAGCTGTACTGAGCAATGACGAAGTTGAATCTATCTATCTGAAACTGGGTCCACGTAAGCCGACTATCATGTCAAAGTACATATTAGGGATGCAAAACAACTTTCTGTATGAAACGTGTCAGTTAAGTCAGAAAACAAAATGATGTTTGGATAAATCATGCATGGATATCATTATAAATCAAAACTATAATTATAAATTCATGCCTGTAAAAAGGATTGCATTTAGCAGACTGAATACAAGCGAGTGTCCTTCTAATCAGCAGCTACCACTGCCATGGTCTAATGATCTGCTCCACCTTTCTCTTCAGCTCAGTAGCTTACCTTAACCAGCTTTCCTGAGCCATCCAGGTTCACTTCCTCAACCAGCTCAGCCACGCCCAGCATCTCCGGTGTAAAATAGTCAATATGAGCAATGGGCTTGGTGCCAATTGTCTGAAATACACAAGAGCAAAGGAAGGAGGGGGTTAGATAAAGAAATAAAGAACCCGGTGACTACCTGGACCTTTAAACGCTGATGTCGGCCAGCTGTTTTGTAGTCTACCTTGCAGATGAATTCGATCTCGTCACGCTCGATGTCCTTCACCACCATAATCTTCATCTTGTTCAGGAAATGAAGGGCCAGATCACTCAGGGCATCTCTGCAGGAGCACAAATGCATCATCCATGAATCGACTGAACATCATCGCCTAGAAGAATCAGTCAGCCCAACTAACGATTGAACAAGCCGAACATTCCACATGGCTCTTTGCTTTTCATACCTGAGGATGGACTTCTGGATGAGCAGGACGTTGCATCCGGCTTTCTTGATCTGTTTGATCAGGTTGAGGATGTAAGCTCGTTCCTCGCGGAGCACCCGGTCCATCTGCGTGTAGTCCGACACTACGATCTGGTTGTCCATCTGACCAAACATGAGAGCGTGAAACGTTTGGGTACTGGTTCGAACCGAGAAGATTCACTTCATTAAATGATAAATGACAGGTGGTGATCGAGCTCATCAGTCTATTCTGAACAGGCCACTGGCCAATCATGTAAGAGCTGCTACGTACATCAGTCTTTGGAGGCGACAGGCAGAACTGGATCAGGCCGATCTTGGCCTTCTCGACACGAGACAGTCCGGAGTTCACCACCTTCTGAGTCAGAACCAGACCCTCCACCAGCTCACAGTCGTCGATGGTCCCGCTGCAGTAACACGACACACACACACACACACACACGGCGTTTACACAAACCGACGTGCCGCACACACGTTTCTAGTCCGTTCGCTGGTTTCTGGCTGTGCGTTACTCACCCGAGCTTCTTGACGATGTTGATGTCGCGGAGGTCGACGCTGGTGGCGGTCGCCGGGTCGATGACCCTCATCACGGCCTCCACGCTCATGGGTGCCAGCAGGCTGGAGTACTGAGACACCACTTTGGAGCAGAGAGACGTGGTGGCACTGTTGAGCAGAGTCTCGCGGTCACTGAGCTCCACGGGCTGGCTGATGGAGTTCAGGATCTCCACGCCTTTATCCACGGCTTTCTGGAAGGACTCGGAGATGGTGGTCGGGTGGATACCTAGAGGAGCCGAGGACGTTCGATTTTATTAATATGACAGCGGGAGGAATATTAGAATACAAGTGAATGATGTGATGCAAGTTTTATGAGCAGAAACCTTAGATGTTTTGTGTTAATATAAAATATGAAATCAATTAAATAGAGAATTTTAAGACTGAAGTATGCCTGTGGGAATTAGTGCCCATTCAGTCAAAAGACCGAACTGAGGACTGAGGTTAGGGCTCTTCTTTATGCATTCCCCCCCTTTTTCTCCCGATTTAGGGTAGCCAATCCACTGCTGGGGACCCCAACGGCATCCGCGGAGGGCGTATATTCGCCTGACACACTCCCTCCGACATGTGCGCAGTCCACCAATGCCTTCTCATTCTCCCGTACTTCGGTTGATTTGCATAAGAGCAGCCACGCCCCGATCTCTGTGTTCCTCCACTTTCTGTACAGGTCCCTAAAGTCCCTGCACAGCGTCATACCCCCACCCCCTAAATCCGGTCTTTCCAAGTCTGTCTGTAGCAGAGCCAAGACTCGAACCCGGGAGCTCAGAATCTCGGCGCCGGTGTGCTAGAAGATTATCCGGCTGCGCCAAGAAAGCGAGCTTTCCTTCATGTCTTTATAAAGCACGTTTTGTGCTTTCGCAGGTACACGGTCAAGTGGAAACATGGACGTGACTTCCCTAAACTGTTGCTGCGAAGCCTGAGCCGATGATCAAGCGCTCATCTGGTTTTTAAAACCCTGTTATTTGATAATATCATATTTTATAAGTGATGAAAGATGGTGTAGTGAGTGGTGCTTCATGTACCTTTCTGTAGGAGCTTGGCACAGGCATCCAACAGAGCTCCAGCAATCACCACGACAGATGTAGTGCCATCACCAGCCTCGATATCCTGGGCCTTGGACAGCTCTACCAGCTAAACAACAGCAAAAAACATTCATAGGTCAGTTTCAAACAAACAAGCTCCTTGCACAGATTTAAAAAATAAACAGAGGTTAAATTCTCACCATTTTAGCAGCAGGGTGCAGAACCTGCATCTGATTCAGAATGGTGGCTCCGTCGTTAGTAATGGTGACGTCTCCTTTCCCGTCCTGGATCTACACCGCAAAACAAAAAGGCGTTTTCTTAGTTCCTCGCCAACACACGGTGGATTAGCAGAGGCTAACATGCCCCGAAGCAAATCACTGTAGCCAGATGATGGAAACAACGTGCAGGAATATGCATGCCGAGTGAGGATGACGTACCATTTTGTCCATGCCTTTAGGGCCAAGACTGGTCCTGATGGCATCTGCGACAGCTGTCGAACAAACAAAAGCCCAAAACGAGTCAATATTTAAAGTGTTGATCAGATCTGAAGGAAAGATGATTAGAATTCACAGAGGCAATGAAATATTTCTTTAATCTTTCAACCAAGCTGAACCCCAGTGATTCCAAAATCAGTAAAGGTGGGAACGCTATCTAAAATATAAATCCGGTCTCCACGTTTCACAGCTCACTAGTCACTGTGTCGTATTTTCGTCACGGCGCTGTGCTGTGCTAGATTTAAGGTCGAATTGAAACGATTCTGAGAATTAGTTTCTGTTCAGTCGTATAAACGACTTATCATCTGCGGAGCTTCGAAAAGGTTGGCAGCAAATTGGATCAGCAGAACAGCGATCAGTCCATCACTGCTGCACCTGACGCACTTATACCAGCAACACAGACATGTCAAGGGTTTCCTGCTGTACTGAGAATGAAGCGCCATGCAATCCATGTAATGCTTCTCTGGTGGTCCTTTGTATTTTTATTTATTTATTAGGATTTTAACGTCATGTTTTGCACACATTCACGACAGGAATGGTTACTACTGGTTACACAAGATTCATCAGTTCAAGTTTAATATCACCTCACTTTGCACGTCTTTGGACTGTGGGAGGAAACCCACGCAGGCACAGGGAGAACACGCAAACTCCACACAGAAAGGACCCGGACCGGCCCACCTGGGGATCGGACCCGGGACCTTCTTGCTGCGAGGCGACAGTGTGATGGATGCGGCTGAGAACTAAGCGTGGGATGTGAAGGATTTCTGCAGGAACTCTTTTTCTGTGACTGAATAACTAATGCTTGACTACATCGTGTCACTTCTCAGTGCCCATAAAAGGGGTTACTTTGAAAAAAAAAAAAAAAATCCAACAAAAGCAGGTCAGTCGAAATTGTGGATGAGTGATGTGGAGGTGCGGGTGACTGGGCATTGGTAGCTAAGTGGTTAATGTAAAAGGCTAGTAATCGGAAGGTTACCGGTTCAAGCCCCACATCAGCTGGGCTGCCACTGTTGGGCCCTTAGCGCTCAATTGCTTGCATTGTATATGGTCACAATGGTAATGCTTGATTATATATTTCTGGGGCAAGCCACAGTGGTTAAGGTACCGGACTAGTAATCAGAAGGTCGCTGGTTTAAGCCCCACCACTGCCAAGCTGCCACTGTTGGGCCCTTAAGCAAGGCCCTTAACCCCTTTAATTACTCAAACAGTGTGCTGTAACTGCAATGTAAGTCGCTTTGGACAAAGGCGTCTGATAAATGTGATGGATGCCATGCAGGCTGGTGATGGGCGTTGCTACAGCAACACCATAGATGGTCTCGTCATGGGCTAAAATGTTAGCCTGCATGCTAACTGGTCTTTGGAACAATAAACTGTACGACTTTAGTGATACTGTGATTAAAAATTACATTTTATAGACAGTTCTGATTATTATAAATGCTAACGGGGCGAGAAGAAACTAGATAATTGAGTAAAACGGCTCGCTAGGTTGCAGGTTCCCTATTTCCATAAGGCATCAATAAGTGCACTGTCAGAGGCTAGTTAGCGTTAGCTTTGTAAATGTAATATATTATGTGTGTATGTATATATAGAATAATGGCAGAATAATGTAAACATAACGTTTTACACACACACACCTTTCCCAGCGCTGATGTTGCTGTAGCGGATCTGAGCGGGTTTGTCTCGGTCCACATAAGCTCCCGCTTTCGGCGCTTCAGGCATCTTCTCCTAAATGTTAATAAATTTCAACTAATGGAGGTTTGTAGAGACGGATGGTGTTCTGTACCGACCCTGTAACTGTCCCTGCGGTTCGGATGGAGGCAGATTCGACCAGGCGCTGCTCTAACAACCAGGACAGAACCTTCCAGATCCACCGGCTGCTAGCAAGGGAGGAGGAGGATGAGAGAGTCACAGTTTACCGGTTTATAGTCCTGTCAAAATAAAAGTCATACAGCCCGAACAACAAGCGTTCTTCACAAATCTCATTTCGTTTCTATCAGTCACTCAATCCTGGTCAGGGTCGCGGTTATTAATTAATTTATTCATCCATCTATCTATTAATTAATATATTTAACCATCCATCCAACCATATGTTTATTAATTAATTTATTCATCCATCCATCCATCTATTAATTAATATATTTAACCATCCATCCAACCATATGTTTATTAATTAATTTATTCATCCATCCATCTATTAATGAATTTATTTAACCATCCATCCAGCCATCCATCCATCCATATGTTTATTAATTTATTTATTCATCCATCCAAACATGACGTTAAAATCCAAATAAACAAACAAACAAACAATTCATCCATCCATCCATCCATCCATCCATCCATCCGTCTATTAATGAATATATTTAACCATCCATCTATCCATCCATTCATCCATCCATCCATCCATCCATCCATCCGTCTATTAATATATTTAACCATCCATCCATCCATCCATCCATCCGTCTATTAATATATTTAACCATCCATCCATCCATCCATCCATCCGTCTATTAATATATTTAACCATCCATCCATCCATCCATCCATCCGTCTATTAATATATTTAACCATCCATCCATCCATCCATCCATCCGTCTATTAATATATTTAACCATCCATCCATCCATCCGTCTATTAATATATTTAACCATCCATCCATCCATCTATCCATCCATCTATTAATGAATATATTTAACCATCCATCTATCCATCCATTCATCCATCCATCCATCCATCCATCCATCCGTCTATTAATATATTTAACCATCCATCCATCCATCCATCCGTCTATTAATATATTTAACCATCCATCCATCCATCCGTCTATTAATATATTTAACCATCCATCCATCCATCCATCCATCCGTCTATTAATATATTTAACCATCCATCCATCCATCCGTCTATTAATATATTTAACCATCCATCCAACCATCTGTCTATTAATTAATATATTTAACCATCCATCCAACCATCTGTCTATTAATTAATATATTTAACCATCCATCCATCCATCCATCCATCTGTCTATTAATTAATATATTTAACCATCCATCCATCCATCTGTCTATTAATTAATATATTTAACCATCCATCCATCCATCTGTCTATTAATTAATTTATTTAACCATCCATCCATCCATCTGTCTATTAATTAATATATTTAACCATCCATCCATCCATCCATCTGTCTATTAATTAATATATTTAACCATCCATCCATCCGTCTATTAATTAATTTATTTAACCATCCATCCATCCATCCGTCTATTAATTAATATATTTAACCATCCATCCATCCATCTGTCTATTAATTAATTTATTTAACCATCCATCCATCCATCTGTCTATTAATTAATATATTTAACCATCCATCCATCCATCCATCTATTAATTCATTTATTTAACCATCCATCCATCTGTCTATTAATTTATTTATTTAACCATCCATCCATCCATCTGTCTATTAATTAATATATTTAACCATCCATCCATCCATCTGTCTATTAATTAATTTATTTAACCATCCATCCATCCATCTGTCTATTAATTAATATATTTAACCATCCATCCATCCATCCATCTATTAATTCATTTATTTAACCATTAATCTATCAATCCATTCATCCATCCATATGTTTAATAATTAATTTATTTAACCATCCATCTATCTATTAATTAATATATTTAACCATCCATCCATCCATCTGTCTATTAATTAATTTATTTAACCATCCATCCATCTGTCTATTAATTTATTTATTTAACCATCCATCCATCCATCTGTCTATTAATTAATATATTTAACCATCCATCCATCCATCTGTCTATTAATTAATTTATTTAACCATCCATCCATCCATCTGTCTATTAATTAATATATTTAACCATCCATCCATCCATCCATCTATTAATTCATTTATTTAACCATTAATCTATCAATCCATTCATCCATCCATATGTTTAATAATTAATTTATTTAACCATCCATCTATCTATTAATTAATTTATTTAACCATCCATTCATTCGTCTATTAATTTATCCATCCATCCACCTATTGATTTATTTATTCAACCATTCATTCAATAATTCATCAATCCATCTGTCTATCCATCCATCCAACTATCAATCAATCAATCAAGCAATCAATCAATCCATCTATTTAACCATAAGTTAATTAATCCATCAATTATTCACCCAATTACCCATCCAACCTTTCATTCATTTATCTATTAATCTATGTAATCTGGGTCATGTGAGTCAAATTCACACAAACTCACTGCATTAAAAATGTCAGTTAATCAGACTGGGACAGTCAAAAAAAGCAACTATTCCTTTAAAAAAAAAAAAAAAAAAAAAATCGTATGTTTGGCATGTTCTCCTGGTGTGGGTTTCTTCTAGGTTTTTCTGTTTTTTTCACCTCCCAAAAAACATGCTTGTAAGTGAGGTGGCTTTTCTAAATGGCCCTTTTAAACGAGTGAGTAAATGAGTAAGTGAAAAGGTGTAAATGCATCTTTGTTGGAGATTTATTTGTATGTGGGTGCCGCACAGAAACAACGGTCCTTAAGGATCTGGTTTTAATACATTCATGCACAGGACCCACCGCGACCCTGAGCAAATTACAGCAACGAGTAAAAATAAATAAACAAACGATCGCTTTAAGTGCTTTAACATATTCATGATTGCAGGTGACTTTTATTTTGACAAAAATCCATCCTAAATTCACTCGGAAGTAAAAGTGTTCGCTTCTGAATTAAAAAATAAACGTGCTGAAGATTTGCAACCATATTAAAATTCAAGTAAATATAAAGAATTAATTTTCAGTTGATAACACAGTTAGACGCGAGTTAAATCAGCTCAGTCTATATTCTACAGAGAGCCTGATCCACAGCACCATGTGCAGGATCTGCTGTTTATATTAATAATCCAAATAAACTGAACAGCTGCAGACTGGAGTGATTTAGAACACGCTGCACTTTCATCTGTTGGTAAAATCACTTAAATTACTTATTTAATAATGAACTATTTCTAAAATAACCATGCTGCATGCTTGCAATCTCGGTTTTATGTTGACAGTGGGGTTGCCAGGTGTTCAGCTATGATAATTAAGGGTTAAATATGTATAATGTGTAATAAATTGACTGAAGCATTTTTAGGTATGAAATCTGGCAACCCTGATTGGAAACGCACTAAATATACCAAAAGTCTGAGGCCACCAGTTAAATGCGTTTCTTTGTGCAATGTCTTGAGTTTAATACACCGTCAAAGCATAGGAACAACTACTGCATTTATAGGGACACTTAAAGACATGAAGTTGAGCATTCAGACACATCACCAGATGCTCTTTGGAATGTTGTGAAATCATGCTGGGAGAACATGGTTCAGCAGATGCACAGAGCTCATGCCAATGGTGCATAAGAGGATTGGTGATCTACTAAATATGTGGATGATGGTTGTTCATTATAGTCTGAGGAGGGACAAGCCATGTCAGAATGTTGGACGGCCCAGACTGTGGCTATGGTGTCATAGACAAAAGAGATTCTGTGGCTCAGATTGCAGATCTTTTTAATACTGGTGATGAAGTGAATGTGTCACAACACACAGCACATCGAACCCTTCTGTTTTAGGAACTGCATAGTTGCAGGTCAGTCAACTAACTAGCGTCCACTGTTGACAGCACCTAGAATGGCACACAGACATCTGAACCGGACATTGGTGTGATGGAGGAAACTTGACTGGTCTGATGAATCTTGTTTACTCGAAGATTATGTGACCTGGCATGTGTGCTTTGTTTACCCGGGGAAAAGATTGCAATGTCCAGAAGTTAAAGGACCTGCTGGTAATGTCCTGGTTCCACTTACCACAGAACGCTTTCTTATGTCTTGTGGAGTCCATGTCTTGGTTGGTCAGATCTGTTTTGACAGTGCACTAGGCAGGCGTCATGTTGTTTTAGCTCATCAGTGTATAAATGGGCGGCACTGTGGCTAAGTGAGTAGCACTGTCGCCTCACAGCAAGAGGGTTCGATCCCCAGGCAGGGCGGTACGGGTCTGCCCCGGAGTTTGCATGTTCTCCCCGTGTCTGTTGGGTTTTCTTCGGGAGCTCCGGTTTCCTCCCACGGGAGTGTGTGTGTGTGTGTGTGTGTGTGTGTGTGTCTGCCCTGTGATGGACTGGCGCCAGGGTGTTACTCTGTGCCTTGCGCCCATTGAAAAGCTGGCATAGGCTCCAGCACCCCCATGCGACCCTGACTGGATACGCGGTTAAGACAGTGAGTGAGTGAGAGAGTGAGTGAGTGTAAAAATGCAGAAATTCAGAATTTGAAGCGGAATTTCATTGCATCGGTGCAGCCCTACTAATGTTTTTTCTATGTAAGATGTGATGCTGAACGTTTCTCTCTCCGTTTCTTTTTCGCCCAGCTGTGGTTTCCTTCATCATGCTCTCTCTTAAAGACAAAGACCGTCCCATCATCAGAAAGCTGCTGGGTGCTGGCTGCTGTGTGAGATGTGTTCTCCGCTTCTGCTGTGTGGGGAAGTATTCTGCGTATCAGCGCTCCTCTGAGGTTCGGGTGATTTTTTTAAGCCCTGCTACACTGTATGGACAAAAGTATTGGGACACCCCTTCTGATTATTACATTAGTATGTTTCAGCCATAACGGTTACTAACAGGTGTAATAAATTAATCATATAAGGGAAATTATATGCTTTCTACTCTCCAATAGTTTAGGGAAGGCCCTTTCTGGCTCCAGCATGTGCTCCTGTGAAAGAACAAGGCAAGCTCATGACGACATGAAGAAAAGCTTTAGTGTGCCTGACCTTAGCCCAACTGAACAGCTTTGGAATGAACTGGAGCATCAACTGAGGCTCAGTGCCCAGCCATACAAATATTATTCTGACTGAATGGGCACAAATTCCCACAGCCTTCTCAGAAGAGAGCTGAAAAGATCACACAGAGGTCACTCTGTTTTAATACAATTTGTTTTTGAAATGGGTGTGTCCAGCAAGCTCATGCTCAGGTGTCCAGATACTTTTGACCATACAGAGTCTCCCGACGTTAATTATCAGTCTGGAGTTATTAAATCTGCATTAACGTCTTCATGTCGCTTCTCTGTAGGACATAAACAAAGAGCTGTTAGCTTTTCTGAGTGAAGCGGACGGCGAGAAACGTCCCGATACTTCAGATGAGGGACAGACCGGAGACCCGCCGTGTAAGAAGATGAAGCTGGAGCCACCTCAGGGTGGACAGGACGGAGGGGGCGGCGGGACAGACGCGGCTCAGACGTCGGACGTGTGTGTTGCATGTGTCGGTGTGCTGCAGCACCACTGTGATCACGGTTCTGTTGGACAGGTGAGCGCAGTAGAAGAGCTTCATGTGGATTGGCTGTTCTTATTGGTACTGCAGAGTCAGTGAGTGAGTTAATGCGCTAGTGTGTGATGTTCTGCTATTGGCACTCTGTCCAGGGCGGGTTTGACTGGCACCAGAACCGAAGGGTACAGCTTTGTGTTGTAAAATGTTTGTAACCGGTTGTGATCGAGTAAGCGTATCTTTAACTTGACTGCAGGTTTGTGACGTGGTGAGGAAACAGGAATACAAGTTTGACAGTCTGGTGCTGGCGGTGTCACTTCCTGCTCAGCTGTCCGTCAGAGAGGTACACGCCCGCCTTTAACACCAGCTTCAGTACCGCTAGGATTAGCTCTGCTACCACAAAATCTCTCTAACTGTGTTTGTTTGTTTGTTTTCTTTTAGCATTCCTGCTGGCTGCACATCAAAAAGGAAGTCAAGTACGTACATGATGTGAATAAAACCCCGTCCATTATGTTTTTGTCACGCTAAATATTGTCCCAATCGTGCTACCTGGAGTTGACAGGGCGATGACTTAAGCAATATTGGATTAGAGCCGCTGCTCCTTCCAATCGAGCAAGTTAAGGTGGTTTGGGCATCTTATAATAGCTCCCGTGGCATAAAATTTCTTAACTGGTTGCTTGAGGAGGCATTGAGTTTTTCACACAGGTCCAGTTGGTGCTGGATAAATCTATTGTTTGAAGGTTTAAACCAACTAAGTGTGACAAATGTTCAAAAACAAACAGAAAAAAGCAGTAAAGGGGGTAAAAACGATATTTTTACAGCACTGTATCACCCAGAATCCCTCAGTTTCATCTCAGTAAGTAGCTGAATGTGTAGCGTATGTCAGAACTGAAGGTTTTACTGTGTGCGACAGGGAGAAGAACATGTGTCTGGATAAGGAGGACGTGGTTCAGGTGAAAGATGCTTATAAATGGGCCGTACAGGGACTGATGGGGAAGGAGCTGGGAGCGCCTGTACTGACCAACGTAAGTCTGACTGTAGCTGCCGTCACATCTGTATTTAACACGACAGATCCACCGCGCTTTTAACATTGTGAGGATCACAGACCTGCTAAACTGTCCTGCTAAACATCCAGCGGTTTACAGGATCAGAACATTACCATCATCATCATGCCATCACTATATAGCACGTTTTCACATGTTCACATGTTCTAATCTGTTTGTGTTTGGTTCTACAGAGTGTGTTTGGGGTCAGTGTCGGCTTCACACATCCAGAATCAGACGCCGACTGCCACTTCCTGTACGACAGCAAGTTCTTCATGTTTTCTTTATTCCATACTGTATTAAATATGAATCCTGATCACAGCTCTGTATTATTTTCTTCTGCAGGGCGACGGTCTGTCCCGACTGCTTCAAACCAACCAAAAATAAAGCAGTAAGTGATTTTACTTTTATATCTGGTTTATAGCTGTTGTTGTTGTTATACCATTTTATAAGCATCATGTGTGTAAGATTTGGGGTGCTCGCGGTAATAACAAGCTAGCCAAGTAGCTCGCGAGTTCGAATCTCAGCTCTGCTACCTACACAGACAGTGATTGGTTCGTCCTCGGGTGGGATTGATGGAGGGGATCCTCATAAAGCTGCAGGTACGACCTCTGCTGGGGGATAATGGAGATCAGTGCGTGACTCTCTGTGCATGATACGGCTCTCCATATAACCTTGCCCGGTGCAGGATTACTGTGTAATTGAATACGACTAAATGACTAATTTGGGAGGAATATTAGGGTAAATAATGATGAAACAATACCACTGTATGCAGAAGATTACAGCACGTTAAACCTGATGTGTGTGTGTGTGTGTGTGTGTTTTGTGTCCCTCAGTCAGTCTTTACTAGAATGGCGGTGGAGCGAGCGCAGGACAAAATCTCTGATGAAAAATTCCTCAGGTTTGAATCCTTCTCTCTCACGGATCTCAGTAGCCGGAGTGCCGGGAGCTCAGTGGTCAGTTCTCTGGTCTCTTTACACTGAAGACTGCGAGTTTGAATCACAGCAGATCTGCCAAGCTGCCACTTTGGACCCTATTTTTTTTGCTTTTCTATTTATGTTTTTTCTCTTTTCTCTTAATGTTCCACTGCTGGAGACTCCAGGCGTGTCCGAGGAGGGTGATCTTTGCTTGCCTCACGCTCCCTCCGATGCGTGCGCAGGTCTAACCCTTTCAGAATTCGTGCACGGAGAGCCACGCCCTGTTTTACGGGCTCCTCCACTTTCTGTACAGACGCCTCGTGGTACCAATCAGGGTCCTTGCATAACGTTCACCCAGTTTTTCGGTCCAGTCTTTGCCCACCCGGCAGACTTTTTTTTTCTCTACGGTGAGCCGAGCAGCAGCCGGATGCATTTTTGCCACCCACACATTGATGAGTGTTGTGCCACCTAGCGTTGCATGCGGGGAGACACACCCTAAGAGCACGCCTTCCTCATCTCTGTGTGGGCGCCTCTAATCTGCCAGTAGAGGTCGTAATTGCACCATTCTGACAGACAATCGTTGTTCATGTTGCCACTCAGCCTCGAGCCGGTAAGGCAGAGCTGGATTCGATACCATGTATTCGTGATCCAGCTCTGGTTGCAGCGTGTGCTTTTTACCGCTGCGCCACCTGAGCGGCGTCACCCGGCAGACTTTAATGGCCATTTTTTCTGCTGCGGGTATTGCCAATTATGGCCACTAGAAGGAGCACCCAACTCAGGGAGTTCAGAATCCCAGCAGTGGCGTGCTAGCGGTGCACTAGCAATGTCCACCACTTTGAACCCTTGAGCGAAACCCTAATCTTATCGGCTTTGGGGCGTCGTTTAACAGCTGACCCAAACTTCC